>NW_023596297.1:40177087-40205923 GCF_011947565.3 Pollicipes pollicipes | reverse complement strand
CCTCGCTTTGTTGGCTGGTTGATGTTCAGGCCAACATGTTCGTTTTCCGCTGAACTGTTCACCCGACAGGCGTGCAGGTCAGCTTCGCCACACAGTCTGCGCACATAGGATTCGTAAAATTGGCGCAGGACGGTCTCGGCGGTGGGCGCAGCCAAAAGCTGCAGTCAACGTCGGATTCGGAATATCGCCAGCGCCGTACTCTTCGTGCTGGAGAGTGAGCGGGGCTTCAAACAAAATGCGCCCCCCCCCCCCCCATCCCGCCGAGTCACGCTGGCCAGGTGACTGGCGCCCCGTAGTCTGCCTAATAGCGTCCAGATAGTAGGACAGGTGAGCTCTGCTCTCGCCTAGTGGGTTTCTCACCAGCTGACCAGTGATGACAAAGCGTGCGTCCGACATGTCCGACCATCGGTGGCATCGCGGAGCAGGACTCCATGCAGTTCGAACAGCGCTCCTGCTCGTCACTCTTGCTTCTGCTCCTGCTCGACTCCAGCTCGGGAGACAGCGCTCGCCCGGCGTGGTAACGCGGCGCACAGCGTGACGCGCTGGGTGAGGCGAGCACGCCCATCCAGGCTCCACTGATCGAGTCTGACGTTGGTCACGTGGTTCGGTGCGGCACACTGCACACACTGCAAAACACACTTCGCACCAACACTGAACATATGATTCAGCATGTTGTAAGGCACATAGTTGCATTCTAGCCGACTACACAGCGGGGACTGGTATACAACTTCATAGCTTACACTACTATCACGGCGCAAGCATCATTCCACTAATGAACCCCCCCGAGCCCGCCAACTTTCGACGAGTTCGTGCTTGCCTCGTGCCCAGTTTCCAGCAACGTTTAAGAACCACTGGCGACGGCGTGCATTAGCAAATCGGTGGCCGAGTCCCGCGACGACACAGGTCACAGAACAAGTCACCTCGAAACGCGCAATAATTCGCCCCAGTGCCGGCCTCCAAAAGTGCCACCAACAATCACTGAACAGCCCATCACCCATCAAGCGCCTGCCAGACCCGGCCCCACTTATAGCCCCCCCCCCCCCCCATAATCGGCCCGGACGTGCGCACCGTCGCTGTTCCTCGCCGCGTTGCCCGCACGGTACCCGCCTACCGCTGCTTGACCTTCTGACCGACGTCGGCACGGAACAGCATGTGCCGGTAGAGCGCCAACCAGCAGTAGAGCACGCCCAGCGCGCAGTAGAGCGAGGTCAGTAGCAGTGGCACGAACGGCCAGCGTCCATGCAGGCCAAGCAACCGGTGGCCGACGGTGTGGTACAGCACGAGCGGCGCCAGGCCAGCCAGGTAGGCCGCCTGGGGGCGCGACAGTGCCGCGCCAGTCGCAGGCAGTGCGTGCGCCGCGTACCCGGCGTGCAGGAGCGCGGCCAGCACCTTGCCCAGCGTCTCTGCCGGCCCATGCAGCAGCGGAAACAGCGAGACGTGCGCGGCAGCCGAGAGCAGCAGGTAGAGGCGCGCTTCGGTCTGCGAGCGCAGCGCCAGGACCGCCAGCGGCACCACCGCCAGCAGCAGCGCCTTCTCGTGCACGTGCCAGCCGAACAGGAACGAGCCTAGCGCGCACTGGACGAGCGCGCGCAAAAAGGCAGCTGTGTCGGCCGGTCGCCGCCAGCAAGCCACCAACGCCGGCAGCATGGCGGCGCCGCTTAGCAGGAAGGTGGCCGTCGGGGGGACGGTCGGCAGCAGGGCGTGCGACGTCTCCTGCACCAGGCCGCCCGTCATGGCGGCGACGCCGGGCGGCACTGGTAGGCCCAGCCAGCCAGCTGGGGACGGGTACCGCCCAGTCAGTCGGCGGCTCGTGACACACACACACACACACGCATACGCACACACACACGCACACGCACACGCACAAGCACACGCGCACGCACGCATGCACGCGCGGCGAGCGAGCTACACTCATGAGCTGTGCTAAATGCCGGGCAGCAGCTGTCCCGCGAGCCGAATCGACATCGGTTGCTGATGTCACAGAGGTATTAGCCTTGACCTAGCATGTGCAGATCAACTTAAACAGAAATTATCCACATTTAAGGATATTCAAGCAAGCATGAGAAAATGAAATAAGCTCGCTTAAACTATTGGTATACTTCTGACCCGAAATATTGGTGCTGGCCACACAGCCTATGTATTGAGTAAATATGATCCTAAATAAGTTATTGTTTGGTTGGCGCTATGGAACGTTTGCACGACGTTCAGATGCTGCCACATAAGCCGTCCGAAATCACCACCCTGGCACTCATTTGTAGTGCTTCAATCTTCCGCGAGTGGCTGTGGCTATGCTGAAGATGTTTTGCTGAGCCAAAGTCGTCCAACCCTCCAGTTTTTGGCCATTTTTCGTGGTGTTCTTTACATATTTAACCGACGAGTTTAAGCTGTTCACTTGCATCCACATATTCGCTACGACGCTTTTCTCAGGTTATTCGATTACACGTCCTATTTTCGTCACAAGTGAGCCAACATGTCCAATTTCTTATATCACGTAGCACCAAACGCGATTGGTGATTGAAACATGCGCAGCCGAATGGGCATTGACTGAGAGCCAGTTGATATCCACTTTATATAGAATCGTGCTCGCAGACACCAGATGTAAACGGTTAGACGATACAATTATTTCTAGCCTCGAGTGCCGCGTGGCTTACGAGGGTGACATCATTTCAATGACGTTTGTATAGGTGCCATGCATGCCTGAATGACCTTGAAATAATCAGTACGAAACGAGGCCTGCACATCTTCGCGGGCGTGTAGGTCAGGAACTACAGGGTTTTAATTCTTATGAAAGGCAGGGTTTTAAATTGCACTAATATATCCAAAATGGCTCTCAGTGCAAAGTCACACACAAGTATGGAACATTTCCTTAATGGCAAGTAGTGTATAAAACAGCTGTACACTAATTGCTAGTTATGCTGATCTGAGCATGACTGGTCGAGGCCAATCCATTTCTGATGTCCAGCTCATCAGTAATTGGGGATCTATTCCGTGCGCGCACGTGTTTTCAGAGATTGTGTTGTAACTAAATAAGTGAATGAAGTAAGTCCCGTGAAAAGTCCATTCATACATTGGTTTGCATTTGTTTATGGGAACGTCCATGGCTCCTCTAAGTAACAACACAGAAGACTTCAAGAACGTCTGATGAAGACCACATACGTTTGGTTGCAATATAAAGACACAAATCAGGCAGATTGTTTTGGTATCCGGCTTGCAATTATATCAGCAGTCTAATAGATACAAGCTGAAATACCTTGCTGTACTCAACTGCCCTCCGCATGGGCACATAGTACCACGACCAAAAGAACATGGATACTTCGGCATAATACCAGCCACGCTTTCCTTACAGTCATGCGTTTGATGTGCACAAAGGAATCGGGCGGGTAAAGAAGTTCCAACCCCCCAAAAGGCTGCTTTTAGATGTGTTGGTAGAGATTTCACTGTCATAAGCAGTGCTTGCTTTTTCCATTTTCATTTCAATTTGCAATTTTTAAATCATCTCAGTTTTATGTCAGACATAGCCGCTTCTATGTTATCCGCCTACAAGCAGGGACGTGGTCTCGCAAAATGAACTGGTGGGGGGGGGGGGGGGGTGAGCAGCCAAAATGAAACAACATACGCACCCACCTACAAATCTGCCAACAAACATGTTTCTCATCGAGTTCGCCCACTTTCTCCTCAAATCGTGGGGAGCCTAAGTAAGGAGGGGGGGGGGGGGGGACTGAAGCCCCCCCCCCCCAACTGAATAGGAAACCGCATCCCCATCTCCAAGTACCACTCATTTACAAGCTCTTGCTGTGCCACCACACGCAAATGATTTTCTTCCCGCGATCTTTTCCACCTCCCCTTTTTGAGATCTTGTATGTTGCACATCGCAGCTGCCACATGGAATCTTTTTATCGTCACCGTGCTTTATTTCCCCGAGTTATTGGACCGGGTCCGCGTCATCTAATACCTTGAAGAAATGCAGGCGCCCGGCCAGAGAACTAAACCACCGCGCACTCCGTACATCTGTGCCACATCCGGCAGCCTCGAATCACTCACGGAATGCGGCGTTGCAAGAAGCATTCGGCCGTGGCCCGAGTTTGCCCGCCGAACGTCGATGCGCTTACTCACCGGCGGCCACGGCCAGCTTATCGGCCAGGTTGTACAGCACCCAGAAGTTGGGGGCCAGTAGGCGTGGCACAGACCCGCGCTTGAACGGGAAACAGCCGCGAGAGCACCTGGCGGCAGCGGTCCACAGGTCCAGGCGAGCACACGGCGCGTGCTGCAGAACGTTTTGTCGCTTGGCTGCCACCACTAACAGACCATGCTCTTCTTAACAATTGCATTCCTGTTTTACACACACCAAAAACAGACTAGGCCTTTCATGGCGTACCACGGCAAGTGACATAAACCACAACTTTCATTAAGCAGCGTGGCTACTGTACTATGGCTGGCTGGCTCATGAAGTGCATGAAATGCATCTTCACAAATCGCAATTCCTAGGATCGTTTATGAATTACTGACTTTGTTGGCGTTCCATGGTCGATAAAGACTGAAATTGCAATCAAACAAATAATACTGATACAATAATAAACATGACATAAAGATGAACACTTCTCCAGTCAAAGGAGGAAGACACGGACGCCGTAAGGGACAGCTATCCATCCGGTGCTGGGCCGCTGGCATCGTGCCAGCTTCCGGTTGCAATCCATACGGATAACTGCGGCAACCCAGTAGCCAACAGCCGTTATGTGCCCAGCACACAAATGGCGAGACTGACTGGCACGCGTCCTCGAGTGCGTCTCCCACCCCGCCGACGACCAGCCGGAGTGACCAGACAGACCGACGGCTTCCAGCGCGACCTGACCGACCTCACCTGGGGAAGCTGGCCGAGGGCGGCGAACGGCCGAGGGAGACGGCGAACACGCCCAGCACCACCAGGCCAAGAGGAGGGTGTGCGCCGGACGCGGCCGTGGCAGCCAGCCGCCGGCCGGTACTCGGACGCAGTAGTTGCGCCAGCAGGAAGACGAAATAGGCCGGCGCCAAGTACAGGAAGATATGCTTCATGTTCAGCAGCACGGTGAATAACAGCGCAGACTTCAGGTAGCGGCCCTGAACGCGACAGATGGGCACACGGTCAGCTGGACACAGGACGGTATTCAAAACGAGCCTATATTAAGCGTCCTGAGCTGAACAAGTCAAAAGCACTTTGAACTCACCTGGGCCTGGTCAGTCACCTGGGTCAACTGGATCAAAGTCACCTGGGCTGTATTGCACGTCATAATCGGAAAAGAGAAACGACGATCTTTTCACAGATCGCAACTAAGTATAAGTCGCAGTTCAACGCTGGCGGCATAAGGCCGCCACACCGGACTGGGGGAGCTCAGCATGCCGCATCTGAGGCGTGTTGTGCACCTTGGGCGGCAGCGGCGGGCCTCGCCCCGCCACACACTGCACGGAGAAATCGGCGCCCCTACAATCCGGTCATGAGCCTCACCTGGGTCATACAGGCATAGCTCATCAACAGCAGTCCCAGGAGCAGGCCGTTGTATTGAAAGTGGATGTGGTCGACAATCAGAAGACCGGCACTACCCAGGGTCAGGACGGCCAGGCGCACCCGCGCCGAGGTCAGATGCGTGCCCTGACCTGGTACCGTGTCAGCACACCTGGGACATGGTCACGCGTCAACAGATACATCCGTGACGAGGTCAGGTGCGTGCCCTGACCTGGTACCGTGTCAGCACACCTGGGACACGGTCACGCGTCGACAGATACATCCGTGACGAGGTCAGGTGCGTGCCCTGACCTGGTACCGTGTCAGCACACCTGGGACATGGTCACGCGTCGACAGGTACATCCGCGCCGAGGTCGGGTGCGTGCCCTGACCTGGTACCGTGTCAGCGCACCTGGGACACAGTCACGCGTCAACAGGTACACGTGCGAGTATTTGCTGTCAGATGCGTGTCCTGACCTGGTGCTGCGTCACCACACCTGTGGTAGTTTCAAACATCACCATCAGCTTGTTACGTACTAATCTAAACGTGAGCTTTTTTGCGATATCTGTTCAAAGATAATGAAATGAAAGGGAAGCTGGGAAGCAATACTGGCACATGGAAGTATGGAATGCTTTGGCTTATATGACATAGTTACGCAGTGTTTTGTGACTTCACGCATTGAGAAAATAACAATCGAATAATGTGATACGCCGTGACCTCAGACGTCCAGGCATTATTTACCTATTCACTGAGGACATAAGCAGCCCACAGGCAAAAGCCAAATGCGAAAGCAGCTCAATTAAAAAAAAACGATGACTAGTCTACGTGATTTATTTTTGGTACAGCTGACATCCAGTAGATCAGAAGCCTTTTCCAAATGACCCCTCTTTCGCTGTTATTTTGGCATGTCGTACATTCCCAATGGGTTGATTGACTTCCATTAAGCCACCTGGACAACGTTAACGTCACCTGAACGACGCTAGTGTAAGCTAACATCGCTAGTGTAAGCTAACATCGCTGGCGTTCGCCAGCCAGGTGCCACTGACACATGCCATCAGGCCAATTCTCCCCCACACCTCAGCGTCACGTACACTAACGTCCAACATGCATTTATATCTAGCCTTCCGCGAGACACTTCGATCGGTACTACATCAACGCAACCTTCGCTGACTGCTTTCTAAGGAATCGCATGACGTGCCTCGGGCCTGAGAGGCATCTGACAGCACAAGTCACATCAAGCAACAACACAATAATCGCCTGTCATATGAAGCTCGATCAGAAATGATAGCTCAATTTTCTGCAGCAAAACATTCTGCGCGGATCTGACAGATGGATCGAAGCACAAGCGCACAAGGAGCGGATCCAGCCTGCCCGAACCTCTGCTCCAGAGTCGACGGCAAGCGGCGCCGAGGCCGACCGGAGACGGACGGCGGGCCCGGAGGAGCGCCCGTCGCCGGGACTGTCCCAGAGGGCGGGTGTTGTGCACCAGTGCACCGGAGAATGCCGCCAAACAGCACAGACCGCAGCACTTGCCCGCCCGCGGGTGCACCGGCCGTAAACAACGAGAATGGGGGGGGGGGGGGGGCACTGCCACACGACTTTCGGGTCATACAAAGGGCATAAAACAAGTTTCGCCATCCGGGTCAACTCTATACCAGTGGGGTGCCTCCCCCACACCGGGCACTTTGCCCCGCCCACGCCGGGCACTTTGCCCACGCCCACGCAGCATGTGACCACCTTTTCGTCATAACTTTTGTATTGTTTGCTGTATTTTTCCACAACTTCGAAAGTATCTTATTTGCGTATTTTTACCCTTTACTTGTGAATTTCAACATCGTGGTCTCAATAGTTTTCGATATGATCCTAAGTGAAAATTCAACATGTAGCATGTCGCAACATCATTCAACATAAAAAAATCGTGTCGATTGCCCTTGGGCCTTTTGATTTGGGGGAAGCGTCGCTAGTGAAACCTCGATGGGATCTCTGTTTAGATAAATGCGAATAATAAGATCTTTAACGCTCTTTACACCAGCCGATCGGTGACGTCTTCCAGACGCCCTCTTCATTACTGTGCGCGTCACGCAGCTGTGGGCACCGCGCACAACGTCTCGGCAGACTGCTGGAGCTCGTCGCTCAGATTGGGAGCTGTGGGCACCGCGCGCAACGTCTCGGCAGACTGCTGGAGCTCGTCACTCAGATTGGGAGCTGTGGGCACCGCCCACAACGTCTCAGCAGACTGCTTGAGCTCGTTGCTCAGATTATTCTCACTTTTTCCGTTCTATTTTTCAGTTCACAGATGGTTGTGCGTGTGTGTTAAGTTCACTTGCAGCATCCTGACAGTACGAACCCAGTGGAATGGTCTAGAGAATCTTCGACCGTTCGATATACAAGGACCGACCGGAAGCATTTTCTGCTTCTCTAGAGGGAACCTTCTCTAGGTGAATGTTCAACCAATCGTTGGCCTGGAAGGCCGAGTAAGGTGGCACGCTGTATTGCTGGGAAAAACTGACCATCGACTGATATTCCTCTTCCTTCCAAGTGCAGCCTGCAATTCGTGCATCCCCTCGACGTGACAGAATGAGCTGATCCAAATGGAGGCGACAGTTCAAGAGAACACGCTGATCCAAATGGAGGCGACAGTTCAAGAGAACACGCTGATCCAAATGGAGGCGACAGTTCAAGAGAACACGCTGATCCAAATGGAGGCGACAGTTCAAGAGAACACGCTGATCCAAATGGAGGCGACAGTTCAAGAGAACACGCTGCAGGCATACCATGAATCCCCTGCTAAGCACGTCAAGCTGCATCGATAGGCAGCGGAAGTATCAGCATGACTGCGAGACCGGCCCGTTCAAATGTCGCATAACTTTGTCATAATTTTAACAAAAATACCTAATTATTTGGAAAAGATGTTTCGTGGTTTGAGGAGCACGCTAGTGAACAATACAGTGAGCAATACAATACGCTAAGCAATACAACAATACATTGAGCGGCTAACCTAATATCGTGACAGCAAAGACACAGTTAAAAACGTGATCAAATGAAAACATCGTTTCCGATACCCTCGTGGTAATCGGCTATGTTTAATACAGTTAATTTCCATGAGAAACGATGCTGCAATTATGTTATGAAGTACGGCATGGAAGAGCTTCCAGAGCTAACGTTCCTCACCTGGAACGCATCTCGTGTCCCAAATCAAAATGCCGGGGAACAGCCGTACGTGCTTGTCGAAAATCGCGAAAGAGAGACAACTCGTCTAAGCTTTCTTCACAAGTCCCCACTTCGCCCGGTGTCCACAATCGGAATAACGCAACAAACTCGCGAGCACATCCGCAAGCCTGAACAATACGTGCCGATGTTGTACCGCTTAAAAATACTCATGGTCGACATCAACGACAGAGTGATGCTTCGGGTGGAACGACTGAGAGCGCGAACGGCCCGGAGCCTCGGCGCCCCGCTGTTGGCACCGGCGTTGGAAGGCCGGCACTCGGCGCGCGAGCGGCGACGCCGTGTCCGCCCTAGGCACTGGACCGGCACCGGCGTTCGAAGGCCGGCACTCAGCGCGCGAGCGGCGACGCCGTGTCCGCCCTAGGCACTGGACCGACACCGGCGTTCGAATGCCGGCACCCGGCGCGCGAGTGGCGACGCCGTGTCCGCCCTAGGCACTGGACCGGCACCGGCGTTCGAAGGCCGGCACTCGGCGCGCGAGCGGCGACGCCGTGTCCGCCCTAGGCACTGAACCGGCACCGGCGTTCGAAGGCCGGCACTCGGCGCGCGAGCGGCGACGCCGTGTCCGCCCTAGGCGCTGGACGGGCCGCTGCCAGACTTGGCCTGGTCTTCGGGCGAGAGCGGGGCCGGAGCAGAGACGGGCAGCGACCATGTGCGCCGCCAGATGACCAGCCGGTGCAGCGCCCGCTCGCCGGCGCGGATCACACCGAACAGCGAGAGGCCCAGCAGGATGCTGATGGTGCCGCCCAGGTCCGAGATCAGGTCACCGCTGTCCAGGCCGATGAACTCCTGCACCTGCTGTTTGGAGGAATCGACCAACAGGTGGAGTGAGGCGTTGGGCGCCGCCGGGTGCCGGTCGTCGCGTCGGTTCAGCACCAAGAAGTTGCGCAGCAAGCAGGGCCGCAGGCAGTGACAGCGTGCCGTGGTCGTGGCCAGCAGCGCACTGTGCAGACGGCGCAGCGGCCGCCAGCGAGTCGCAGACCGGAGAGCGACGATAGCTGCTGCCAGGCGCCGCGGCAGCCCGTCTTGGTGGCTGCTCGCCGCCAACGGCAGTCGGACCAGCACTGCAACGGCGACCGCATCTCAGCGACGGGCTCAGACGCCGCACACCGGCGGCGGCGACGACAGCAGGCGACACCAGTCTGGCCGGCGCTCCGAGTCTACGTGTCGCAACACCGTGACGTTCGCAACGTGACGACCATTCCAAATCAGCGAGCGCCCCCTGCCCAAAGATGGAAGCGGAACAACCGGAACGAACATGGACGCCAGAATCGCAGGCCAAAAACGGCGAGTAGGGCTGTTTTGGAGGACACAACCAGCTTCACAAAAAACTGCAGCTCGGTCCACATCCCTGCGACATCGGCCGGACATCTAACCTGGATCTGGTCGTAGTTGGGGTCGGGCTGGCAGGGCGAGCGGCGCGTGGAGACGCGTCGGAATTCGCGTAGCACGAGCGTGGCGCGCACCCAGGCGCCGGCCTCCAATGTCAAGCCGCTGAGCGTGGGTGTCAGCTGACCTGGTATGGTCGGCGCGCCGCCGCGGCCGTGAAGCAGCACTACCACGGCTGGCTGGCCGGCGAACACGGTGCCGTCAAGCCGCAGCTCGAGGCGCAGCGAGCCGCGCGCGCCCGCCAGCGGCCGGTACGTGTCGCACACCAGCCCCGGGGGTAGACGGCCGTCTCCCAGCGGCCGAGCCGGCCGCCGTCCGAGCACTGGCGCCGCCGCAGCCCGGCGCCGCCCACGCAGAAGGTGATGCGGCCCCATACGCCGCGGTCGCCGGCTTCCACCAGCTGACGTTCGGAGAGGCGGCCGGCCGCCCACAACCAGCTGCCCTCCGCCAGCTGGAACGTCTCCGTCACGGCCGGGCAGAAGCTGATGTTCGGCAGTGGCATGGGGTAGCGCCGCACGCGTGTCAAGACCGGCTCCCGCATGTACTGAAGCAGCTTCTGGCCGCACAGGTAGGCAAGCAGCAGCAGCACGAACGTCTGCAGCACGTAGCGCGACGACCAGCCCAGGGCGGCGCAGGAGGGCCGCATGACGCACGGAGACCACCTCCCCGCGCCACCGCCGACACCGTCAGACGGCCCGAGAACAGTCGGAGCGGCGCGCGGCCGCGGCAGGCTCCTCCCACTGACGCCGGCGCGCCGCCGAACGGTGTGCAGGCCGACCAGGCTTCCGCCACTCGATCGCTTCATGTTTTCAAGGAAAGAAAGAAAACTAAATAAGATGTGTGCCGTGCCATTGCAATGCCAGCCAGTGCATCTGAAAATGTTGCTATAGAAAACGTCAACAGCATCAGCCCTTCGCGCAGTGAAGCAAGCGGAGACTACAACTGTGCGACAAATGTTCGCTGAGGTCCGCTCCATATCGCCGCGATACGGGCCAAAGTAACGGCGATGGTGGCGGCGCCACCAACGCTGACAGTGCCCACCACTTCGTGCGGCAAAGCAAGTGGGCAAATGATTTTCATGACAACTAACTGAGGACGTCCGGTTTCCATTGCCTGTCTGTCTCTCCACACTTTTGTTCAGCTAGAGGCAAAGCGCAGACAACGCCACGGGTTGCTACATTTGCACACCCAAGCTTAACCTTCGTGACGATCCACGGTAAACTTCGGGCCCATCCGGTGCCGGCGTCCAGTTACAGCGCGCCCAAAGGGAGTGGGCATTCAGCAGAGAACACTTCTCGGGTATGTAGGAAAAACGAGCTTTGCAAAGGCCAACTTGTCGAAGGCATTCCGCAAGGCCCGAGTACAGATGAATGCGGTGTCCCCCATATAGACAGGACGGCCAATTAGCGCGACATGGGAGGCTTGGACAGCAAATTAAGACGAGTGTCCCCATCTTTGGAGCATCTTTTGAAAACATGAAGCCTCAGGAGCAGTTATATCAAAGCATAGCACTGAGTAGTGCCACTGCTGTACCGTCAACACATATAAGGATATCGATCTTATTGTTGGCTAGTCCAAATAACGCTGGCAAGGCATTTGTGATGGTACTACCGTGGTTCCCTGCAGTCGCCAACACCGCCGCCGTGACACCGCCGTGGAACCGACCGACGGTATTGGTGCGAACAAAATATGAGTTGTGATTGACCCAGCGGGCGGCAGGATCTGTTGCCGAGAAGCGCACTTGGAAGCCGCAGTAGAAAAGTCACATTTAATCAGAGCCACCGTATAACGTTTTGTTGAATTCGCGAGATAACAGCTTCATGCTCGCTCATCTTTTTGTCTAAACACAGCGCTGCAAGCTGTTGTAGCATTCATCAAACTGTTTTAAAACTAGTGTTCTGTAAACAGTACAAAACGCACACGTTGGAACAAACCAGACAAATTAAGCGCATTTCGTTCATAGTGGTGAGCAGGGAGTCCAATGAGATTTCTCCCGTGCGAGCGGCTAATTCAAGCAAAAATTCTGAGCAATTCAGGAGGATCTTGAGAAAACTGGTTTTACCAATCAAGTCCAGCAAGTCTGATTTAACAATAAGCGAAAAGTATAAAATGTGGCACACTCGTTAAAGGAAAGGTTCCATATTTTAAGATACTGAAGCAAGCATCAGCAATGATGAAACAAGCTCATTTATAGTTATTGGCACACTTTAAGTGGAAAAGACTAGTGAAGATAACACGATTTCTCTCTTAAGTTAATATGTTCCTCAATATGCCACAGTTGGATTGTGTCATCGTGCCCTGTAAAACATTGATTGAGAGCGAATTGGCGGTCGTCATGCCTGGAAATTATCCTCAAGAACGCCACATACGAACCGTTCCTCAATTATATTTTCTTGACCTTGATCGCCGCATGGCTAATAGAACGACAGGATTTGAGTGATGTTATGGCGTTATGGATGCCTGGATCACAGTAAAATAGCCTCCCTGAAATAGTCCGCACATTTCCGCGGTCGTGTGGCTCAGAAATAAGCGGGTTTATGTCTTAATAGGGCAGGGCTGTAAGCTGCACTGAACGATCTCCACGATGGCTATTTCAGTTAAAAGCCCAATACAACTGTGGAACATTATTTCAACCACACTGTCTGTTAAATCATCGTACATAAAGAAATGGGGAACAATTTTCGTTGGCCTCGTAATCATTCGACAACGGTCGATTCTAGACGACCGAAGCCTCCTAGGCTCTGGATCAGCGTGGTGAAATAGAGGTATGCTACATACAATTTAGTCCAGATCATTGGCAATACACGCTCGGCAAATTCTCTATCATTCAAGAGGCGGTCACACATATCGGTGAGGAAAAGGAAATGGGGCTTGCTGTGGTGGGTACCGGCCGATCTATTAGTATTGATTAGGCCAAGCACTGACCAGGAACATCTGCTCATTCGAGGCTTGGATTGAAGCTACGATGTGGTTCGCTAATCGCTCCGCTATGATTTAGGGTTGGGCAGAACTATGATGCATACATAAATAACATGACAATCAGGCACTGCGGTATGCGGCACCGTTATTCACACTGCGATTGCATGTCTTACATAAAAGCGCCTTGCTCAGATAGAGCGGTTATGCATGTGATACATAGCGTCTGCGGTGCACGCCACACCGTTTTATCATTATTTGTGACTGCGTCCTTATCCGGTACTACACATACGCCGTCAGCAAGTCCTTCAAAAGCTATCTGCAGTTGGACCCAACTAATTTTGGTTATATCCCAAGCCACAAATCGTCAAAAATTTGTCAAACCCGTCTCGATCGCATTCCTTTAGGTTGACTGCTGTCTGAGTGGTCTTTTTTCTACGGCACTGAGTACGTTTTTGAGTGAGAAGCGTTTTCTATACAAATTGCAGTGAATCATATTATCTCAGAGTGCGAAACTGAACGCAAATGCGGCATGGGCTGAGCCATGCATCGCCCGAGATGGTTTCATTCAGCAGCTACACAAGCGGAACGATAACGTGGTCAGTGAGTTCTGAACATTCCGCGTCAGTATTTCGATGGCGTTTCTTTCAGAGTCCGTTCCCACCGATTTCGTCTAATGTGCAGTGCCATCCGTTACCGTTCTGTGACAGTTCTCGGTTGTTGAAAGGTGGTGGTGCCCATCAGCCGAAAGCAGTGCTTCACTTGCTGGTGTAGCAGACTTTATCGTTAAACTATAATGCCCTTGACCCTTAAGGGTATTATGGCTTACTGAGTAACCGTGGTTAAGCGAGTTAAAACATTGTTTATATTGAGTAACCGTGGTTAAACCCGCATACGGTCTTGCCTAAACCTGCTTAAACCGTACGCGGGACGCTCATGGCATTTTTTTTTAAATCCTGTTACGTCCAACCAATACTCCCCTTCGTCGGGCACACACCCTGGGCATGGCAGTTCCCGATCTAGTGGTATAGATATCAACACCAGTAGCCTTTCTCACAAAGGCAGTTTTTTGTACATTTGTATTGTAGTTTGTAAATTTGTATGTGTAGTTGCAAAAATGTGTTTCATGAAGCAGAAACCTACAAACAACAACTACAAATTACAAACCTACAAAACCACACACAAAAATTGACAAATCTCTCGAGAATTTCTACAACCGTACCTTGGTATGTTTCATAAAGGCCAGCTGATTTTCCAGCCGTGACGCATTTGTAAGATTAAAAGTACAAATTACAACTACAAATCAACGATGGCCTACCCCGTTGTAGAATAGGTGATCGTTAGCTTAAGGCAATGCCACTAGCGAAAATGGATTGTGGACGCAAAGCTCGCAGAGGAAGGAGGCTGGCAAGAATCCCCAGGGGCAAAATAAACAAGTAATCGGATGAAGTGGAAGGACAAACAAGCTTGCAGAACGCAATGCTCAGATGGAGTAACCCAGTGATGGCGTTGATGGATTTGATAATCTCTAACTCCGCGTATGGCCCGTGCAATCAAGCGTGCAGCAAATTTATTCCTTTGCGCTATTACCCATCACTATACATGACCTTGGCAGGCGCATCGACCCGATCGAAATCCTGCGTTGTCTTGTGCTCGCACGTTTCAGGGGTGGGAGGGTACTGATGCGAAGGTGGTCATTTTCCGTGAGTAGGCCTGCTGGCATGCAAGTCACTGCCGGGATGAAATGGATGTACAAATGGGTTATGAAATGTCTTAATTTTAAGTGTAGTTTCTACCCATGCAAGTGAAAACAGGCATGTCATCCTATCGAACTGCGGGCATGCAAAGCCATTCACGTTGACGCCAACCAGGGACAGCTATCGCCGGGTGTGAACGATGCATGAATCCCATGACTGTAAGTGGAATATAGGTGTCTATCATGGTAACAGGAACACTAGTATTACGCTGGTTCAATGAGTCACCGCTTCGCTGTCGCCCATGACGGTGCCAATATTCTGTTTGTTTGCTTTCTGCTTAAAACTGTAAGACGCGCGGTGAATACAGTGACAAATGTACTTGATTGCTGGTACTTGGGGAACCTAATGTTCTGCTCCTTGACACTTCCGATACATTTATTTTGTTTTTGTTTGCAAACCGCGGTGTTTACGATTATCCATAGCATAATTTGTTTTCATGCGCTCGTCGGACATTGGCAACATCAGCTGGCGGATGAAACACTGGACGGGGGGGGGGGGGGGCATCGTTGGATTTCCCAGGTGGAATCCCGCGCGACTCAGTACAGGGCAAATGACGTCACTGGTGCCCTGTGTCATAGGCCCCGCCGCTGCTGTGTCTCGATCGTGGTGGCGTAGCGGAAACGTAGGGAAGATGCAGCATTCAAAGCGATTGGAGGCAAGGCAATTAATAAAGCTTTGATTGGAAGTAGCCAAGCAAAGTCGTACTGGTTCGGTTAGTGTTTCTTTTATCCTGCAAGCAGGGCGTCACCTTTTCTAAATCATTGGGGATGACCTAGGACCTAGGTGAAATGCATATTTTGTGATAGGGTGAGCCATTTCCCGCCTTCCCCCCCCCCCCCTCCCCCAACAAATTATTCATCGGCATTACGCCCTTGTGAGGAACTATGAAAAAACCGCGGTATTTATGAATAAACCTCGCTCTAAATACATTCTCGCCGGCTCTTAGGCCACTCGATTTTGATGTACGGCATTTTTTTCAAGTTGTTGGTTCGGAGTAGTCCTTTATCTTAGTAGAACGGTCATCAACCGCTGGTCATGTCTGAAGAACATCCCTGTGATATTTATATTTTCCTGAGATTTTGTAGCATTGAGGTAAAAAAAAAATTGTGAAGGGGGCAACCAAATAAGGTAGACGGGTGTCAAACGAGGGCCCTCACAAACTCACAAAGGGGACAAACCGACTCCTGCCTACAAGATCATAGTCTTCAAACCCTGCTGTCGCTGCAGTTTGATTGTTTTGGAGAAGCACAGTCAAGGGGCGCTCCATTCTGCCCACAGGTCTTCATATTTACCACAGCGCTCTTAGAAGAAAATTAAAAACTGTCTTGATGCGTTATCGCTGCGGCCTGCCCCCACCCTCTTAAGAAAATATTGATTGTGCCCCTGCTGTTGGTATGAACTAATGGCAAGTACCGGCGGAGGCTAGGTAAGCACAGATGAAAAAGAGCCACTGTGTTTTATCATGGGCCACAGTGCCAGACAAGGGATCCTGTGTCAGCAAGGGAATCCGAGTCGACAGCGGGCCCCTTTGCCAGAAACGGACAATGACGGGACCTGGAATGTCAGCGGGCCTCTTGCATTGTTGGGTCCCCCGACAATAAAGGGGGATAGGAAATAGGGTAATAACAGGGCCCGCATTGATTGACGCAATTTAATGGTTAAGTGTCGGACAGTGGGCCCATTAATCAACAAACGACCTTGCTCCGTTTTGTCCAGGGGCCTGATTTTATCAAAAGTGATCCCTGTGTCATTTAGTAGATCCCCTGTACCTGCAAGAAATTATTGTGCGTCGCTGAAATCCTCTACTCCGAGTTGCACTAACTGCTCCCGTCGGAGGACGGCCGGAGTCATAAAGTGGACCAGTGTTTCCTCAGAGGGCTTCTGAATCGATCATGAGGCCTGGCGCCCGTGCCACCAGAATGTCGCACCATAAGTATTCTGTGGCCCCTAGTGTTTCACTGACGACGCCGCCTAAACGAAACAAGTATGTGGTGTCAGTGCCCATTCCATGGCCCCTTCATGATTACGACGCCCGTCGGAATAAGTGGATAAAAACAGAAACGAAAGAAAACGAAAGATTTGAGGTGCGCTCAAAACTTAAGAACTTTAACTAGGGGGCCTTCCATAAAGCCCTGTGTCACTCGTGCTCCACCAGGATTCTGAGTGCGACCCTGGGCACGTGCACGTGGGTGACACAGAAACCGGCACCGGAAGGAGCGGGGACAGCGAGAACGGCGAGCCCGACTGCGTGAGCCTGACTGTATGCATTGACGCCAACGCCCCGCTCAGTATGGGCGATGTAATTTAGGTTAGGTTTACCGAATTTACACTGAACTAATCGTTTGATAACGCAAACCTATTTTTAGGGACGGAAGAAAGAAAGGGTGGTTTTCCCAGTAAATTTGGCATGCAATGCAGCTGTAACCAATGAAAACGCAAGTATCCAGATAGTAATATCCATCGTGCGGGGTTGCGCGCTGCTCTCGCTGTGGCAAGACTCCAGTGACGTCACGTCCGCGTTGGGCGTATGGGGTGCTAAAAAACGGTCGGGCGTACTTTTTACGTCCTTGGCAAGGCCGGTGATTGGCGTTGAGAAATTACACACGGCGCAGAATTTTACAACTAGAATTCTACAACCTTCGCTAGTTTTATGAAACAGTTGGAAGTTGTAGTTTGTACATTCTAAATTACAACTTACAAATACAAACTATTTGTAACAACTCTTTGTGAGAAAGGCTACAGGAAATGTGTCACCTACAGTGGCCGCTTACGTACATGTTGGCATCTTTAGTATGTGAGCCTTACCCAAGCCCATTCAGTCGCCTTAACAAAATGGCGGCGTCCAGTAGCCTTTCTCACAAAGGCAGTTTTTTTGTACATTTGTATTGTAGTTTGTAAATTTGTATGTGTAGTTGTAAAAATGTGTTTCATGAAGCAGAAACCTACAAACAACAACTACAAATTACAAACCTACAAAACCACACACAAAAATTGACAAATCTCTCGAGAATTTCTACAACCGTACCTTGGTATGTTTCATAAAGGCCAGCTGATTTTCCAGCCGTGACGCATTTGTAAGATTAAAAGTACAAATTACAACTACAAATCAACGATGGCCTACCCCGTTGTAGAATAGGTGATCGTTAGCTTAAGGCAATGCCACAAGCGAAAATGGATTGTGGACGCAAAGCTCGCAGAAGAAGGAGGCTGGCAAGAATCCCCAGGGGCAAAATAAACAAGTAATCGGATGAAGTGGAAGGACAAACAAGCTCGCAGAACGCAATGCTCAGATGAAGTAACCCAGTGATGGTGTTGATGGATTTGATAATCTCTAACTCCGCGTATGGCCCGTGCAATCAAGCGTGCAGCAAATTTATTCCTCTGCGCTATTACCCATCACTATACATGACCTTGGCAGGCGCATCGACCCGATCGAAATCCTGCGTTGTCTTGTGCTCGCACGTTTCAGGGGTGGGAGGGTACTGATGCGAAGGTGGTCATTTTCCGTGAGTAGGCCTGCTGGCATGCAAGTCACTGCCGGGATGAAATGGATGTACAAATGGGTTATGAAATGTCTTAATTTTAAGTGTAGTTTCTACCCATGCAAGTGAAAACAGGCATGTCATCCTATCGAACTGCGGGCATGCGAAGCCATTCACGTTGACGCCAACCAGGGACAGCTATCGCCGGGTGTGAACGATGCATGAATCCCATGTCTGTAAGTGGAATATAGGTGTCTATCATGGTAACAGAACACTAGTATTACGCTGGTTCAATGAGTCACCGCTTCGCTGTCGGCCATGACGGTGCCAATATTCTGTTTGTTTGCTTCTGCTTAAAACTGTAAGACGCGCAGTGAATACAGTGACAAATGTACTTGATTGCTGGTATTGGGGAACCTAATGTTCTGCTCCTTGACACTTCCGATACATTTATTTTGTTTTTGTTTGCAAACCGCGGTGTTTACGATTATCCATAGCATAATTTGTTTTCGTGCGCTCGTCGGACATTGGCAACATCAGCTGGCGGATGAAACACTGGACGGGGGGGGGGGGGGGGGCATCGTTGGATTTCCCAGGTGGAATCCCGTGCGACTCAGTACAGGGCAATGACGTCACTGGTGCCCTGTGTCATAGGCCCCGCCGCTGCTGTCTCGATCGTGGTGGCGTAGCGGAAACGTAGGGTAGATGCAGCATTCAAAGCGATTGGAGGCAAGGCAATTAAAAAAGCTTTGATTGGAAGTAGCAAGCAAAGTCGCACTGGTTCGGTTAGTGTTTCTTCTATCCTGCAAGCAGGGGCGTCAGCTTTTCTAAATCATCAACAAATTATTCATCGACATTACGCCCTTGTGAAGAACTATGAAAAACCGCGGTATTTATGAATAAACCCTCGCTCTAAATACATTTCTCGCCGGCTCTTAGGCCGCTCGATTTTGATGTACGGCAGTTTTTCAAGTTGATGGCACGGAGTAGTCCTTTATCTTAGTAGAACGGTCATCAACCGCAGGTCATGTCTGAAGAAGATCCCTGTGATATTTACATTTTCCTGAGATTTGTAGCATCGAGGTCAAAAAAATTGTGAAGGGGGGCAACCAAATAAGGTAGACGGGTGTCAAACGAGGGCCCTCGCAAGCTCACAAAGGGGGCAAACCGACTCCTGCCTACAAGATCATAGTCTTCAAACCCTGCTGTCGCTGCAGTTTGATTGCTTTGGAGGAGCACAGTCAAGGGGCGCTCCATTCTGCCCACAGGTCTGCTTCATATTTACCACAGCGCTCTTAGAAGAAAATTTAAAATTGTCGTGATGCGTTATCGCTGCGGCCTGCCCCCACCCTCTTAAGAAAATATTGATTGTGCCCCTGCTGTTGGTATGAACTAACGGCAAGTACGCGCGGAGGCTAGGTAAGCACAGATGAAAAAGAGCCACTGTGTTTTATCATGGGGCCACAGTGCCAGACAAGGGATCCTGTGTCAGCAAGGGAATCCGAGTCGGCAGCGGGCCCGTTTGCCAGAAAGGGACAATGACGGGACCTGGAATGTCAGCGGGCCTCTTGCATTGTTGGGTCCCCCGACAATAAAGGGGGATAGGAAATAGGGTGGTAACAGGGCCCGCATTGATTGACGCAATTTAATGGTTATGTGTCGGACAGTGGGCCCATTAATCAACAAACGACCTTGCTCCGTTTTGTCCAGTCGCCTGATTTTATCAAAAGTGATCCCTGTGTCATTTAGTAGATCCCCTGCACCTGCAAGAAATTATTGTGCGTCACTGAAATCCTCTACTCCGAGTCGCACGAACTGCTCCCGTCGGAGGACGGCCGGAGTCATAAAGTGGACCAGTGTTTCCTCAGAGGGTTTCTGAATCGATCATGAGGCCCGGCGCCCGTACCACCAGAATGTCGCACGATAAGTATTCTGTGGCCCCCAGTGTTTCACTGACGACGACGCCTAAACGAAACAAGTATGTGTTGTCAGTGTCCATTCCATGGCCCCTTCATGAACACGCCCGTCGGAATAAGTGGATACAAACAGAAACGAAAGAAACGGAAAATTTGAGGTGCGCTCAAAACTTAAGAAACTTAACTAGGGGCCTTCCATAAAGCCATGTCACTCATGCTCCACCAGGATTCTGAGTGCGACCCTGGGCACGTGCACATGGGTGACACAGAAACCGGCGCTGGAAGGAGCGGGGACAGCGAGAACGGCGAGCCCGACTGCGTGAGCCTGACTATGCATTGACGCCAACGTCCCACTCAGTATGGGCGATGTAATTTAGGTTAGGTTTACCGAATTTACGCTGAAATAATCGTTTGATAACGCAACCTATTTTTAGGGACGGAAGAAAGAAAGGGGTGGCTTTCCCAGCAAATTTGGCATGCAGTGCAGCTGTAACCAACGGAAACGCAAATATCCAGATCGCAATATGCATCGTGCGGGGTTGCGCGCTGCTCTCGCTGTGGCAAGACTCCAGTGACGTCACGTCAGCGTTGGGCGTATGGGATGCTAAAAAGACGGTCAGGCGTACTTTTTACGGTCCTTGGCAAGGGCCGGTGATTGGCGTTGAGAAATTACACACGAGCGCAGAATTTTACCACTAGAATTCTACAACCTTCCCTAATTTTATGAAACAGTTGGAAGTTGTAGTTTGTACATTCTAAACTACAACTTACAAATACAAACTGTTTGTAACAACTCTTTGTGAGAAAGGCTTCTGATGGTATGAGATCTGGTGACAATGCGCATCAAGCTCATTCGCAGCACACTGGCGGTTCACACTGTTAAGGCTCAACCAAGCAGCGGGGGACGCCCTGCCTTGGTCACAGACTTAGCTGAACTAAAACGAGTTAAAAGTCATCCCAGGGATTCCTGGAGGTGTAAGAATCCGGGCTGCTGACGCAGTAACGACCCTGACTGAAATACCTCTCGAGCAGTTCATAGAGATTGCACGGACTAAGGTGCTTAAGTTTCGGTACATCAAGTATGTCATCTACATAAGTGATGCATTTGCAGACTGATAATGCTGATCGTCTGCGGCGATACCATACCCAATCAAATAAATGACCAAATGCGGCTGACGGCTGTATTTGGGGATGCAGCTACAGACGTGATGACGCCGGGAGAGGTTGAGCATGCAGCTAGAGTATTCTGTGTGCAACAGCTAGAACTCCAGCTTCGTACGTGTATTCTTACACGAAGAAAATCAAACGCCAAATAGCCATCTGCTTGGCAGGGTAACTGGCATGGCTACACGTCAGCGAAAATGGGGAGAGCATTTCGAGGAAAGCATTTCAGTCACCCTGGAATTCATGACGCCATAATAACGTTATTCAAATCCTGTCATTCCCTTAGTCATGCGGCGATGAAGACCAAGAAATATACAACTGTCGAGGCTTTCATGTCTTGCGTTCGTGAGCACGATTTCCAGGGATAAGTGCCGTCAATCGGCTCTTGATCAATGCTGCGCAAGGTACGATAACGTAATCAGACCATGACGCATCCAGGAGCATATTTACTTAACAGAGGATTGGGCTGTCTTGAGCAGTCTTTTCCACTTACAAAGTACAACCAATAGTTATAAGTGAGCTTGTTTCATCATGTCTGATGCCTGCTCCAATACTTTCAAGGGTGAAGCATTCCCTTCAAGCAGACGGGTAGCTTGCAAACATTCCCTTCAAGCAGACGGGTAGCTTGCAAAACCATCAGATGGCGATATTAAAGAAACGATCAGAGTTGAGGTCTCACTTGAAGCAATGAAGTTATACCTCATTCCGTCCAAAATGTAGCAGAATTGCAAATCTAACATCTGGGCGTTCCAGGGATTTGTGCCTTCCACCACTACCGGGTGGCCAATTGCAACCACCAGCAGGTGTGACAGCAGGCAGGGAATTAAAAGTCGACACATCGAGCAGATACGATCGTTCTTCGAAAACGACTTGTGCGATCGCCTTGAAATCCTTACCAATAGATCCGATGAAATGACGTGGGTAGTATGGTGGCAATGCAGTGGGCTAGAATTGCTTTTGAACTAAGGTGAACTAAGGTGAATGAAAATTTCATCGCAAAAAGGCCGTACAGGAGAAAAAAACTTCAATTAATAAAAGTTGCAGCTTATCATTCAGTGAGAGATGCTCCTGCATACATTTCAAGTTGGCATGAGCGTATTATCATAAATATGACGGAACAGTTTTTATTTTTCAACATCTTACGTCATTACACTAAAACAGACCGCATCAAAGAATGGTACATTATAATAGTATAATAAGCACCAAAACCATGTAACACCATTGGTTCGATGCTACAACAAAACCTTTCACTTCCGTCCACAGAATTTTTACATAACCCAAAACAATTGTTCCTTGTTCCTTGCAAAATATCAATGCTTATTTTCATGAAAGCGTCCTAACTAAGCCTAACCTAAAAAAAGCCTTACCTCATCTCGTTCTGTCTAACCTTTTTGTATCACAGCAGCATTAGTGAGCTACTGACTTGCGAAATTCCTACCGCCACTTGCCATGCGCTTAAGCAACTTCGCCTTACTTAGAGGAGCCCATAAGTTGCACATGACCTCAACCTCACCTCACACTTTTTCTTGACAGCAGCGGTTGCGATAAAAACATGATAAATCTTATTTTTGGCTGTTTCAAACTTGTCTTTTGGTTCAATTCACTTGTGTGAGCTTGTTGATAGCCGGCCAACTTGAGAACACACAAATCAAAGCCCCTCAAATCCCTTTGAACACTTACTTTGATAGTCACTGTTAGCCTCTGCCAAGGGCAATAGTGGGTGTGCTCCAAAAAACAATATCTCTCTCTCCCAGAACGTAACATAACTTACAGATGGCCATACAACCAGTGTTGCTGCCACACCTTTTCAGCTGCAGCGAAGGCATCCATTCAGGTATAATTATTCATATTTGATGTCTAAGTTCCAGATGTTGGCTTCACATTTAGAATGGACTGGCCTGACTATTTGCTAAAAAACCTATGTCGACTGCATACTGCAATTGTTATACATCTTATAGTATTCCTGTGTCAAGAAATATGGTGCATAATCTACAGTACAGTCGTTTGGCCAGTCAGCAAACCATGGGAACTACGGACAACATCTTGTTAAAGCAGACATGAGGGAATCACTTCAACAAACTTGCGGCAAATAATCAACAGTATGGAACAAAGTAATTTAATTACACATCTTGAAGGATCACAAATTTGTCTTATGAACAAAACACGGATGCTTTCAAAACAGAAAATACCCATATATGGTTACAAATCATGTGCTGAAAGCAGGGAAGGTTAGCAGTTAGGTGCTCTGCAGGCGAAGCTTGTTGGCTTTTTAAGTGTAGGCTTTTTTCTGCTTCCCTTACATCAAAGACTGGCAATTCTTTCGGGTGGTTTGCTGACAGAGAAGGCCATTCAACCCCACCACGAAATATAAATATCAGTCATGCCCACCAACATACAAGATTAAGATGCAAAATGAGTGAGAGGAGGTCGGCATGAGGAACAGCTTTGAAGAACAGAATTTTGCTACCAAACACAGCTCGCTCTATTAGCTCTGCGCCAGGTCTCCCAAATCTATGAACGGCAGGATAATGCACGTGATGAGGTAGTTAAACTGAAATAAGTTCTTCAGTTTAAATAAATACGTGGGAGTAAAATTCATCACACCAGGGCTTTGCTGGTGTTTGTACCAGGCTTTACTTTGCTGGTGTGGGTGTCTGTGTGGTGTGACGCCAAGATATTGGCCATGGGTGAAAAACCCTTGCATTTGACACACAGCTGTAGAGTGTGGCTTTCGTAACAACCAAACTTGATGCATAAAAGCGGCTGGAGTCGCTGGGACTCTCGGGCTTGAAGGGACCTTGTACCCTTGCGATGTGCATACATAGCACGGTTCAGAAGTAGGTGGGTCCGATAGAACCTAGATGCCCGGTTTTGTGAGCGTTGTTTATGTTCGATGTTTTCAAGTGAGTTCGGTTTGGATGGCATCTTAAAACCTCTGAAAGGGAAATATGGCTTTGGTATGTGTGGTTAGACAATATGAGGTAGGAGTGAAAAATTCACACAAAATATGGGGAAAAGGAATGGGAAATTCCTCCCACAGGTGTTGCTTTACACTCAAAACCGGCAATTCCGTGACTCAGCGCCAAGGGCGAGACCTGACCTAACATCAGACACCTAAAAAAAACGCGATAGCAAAATTTCGCAGGCAAAAGCAGGCAAGTCAGACCCCAGAAATATCTGCATCCATTGCTGCGAAACCTCCTTCATTGAATGCACCATACCTGGCACTCTTTCGACGTAAAAATTGATGGCCATGGGTCAGGTCAGGTTACAAAATTTCACCAACTGAAAAATTCCTGCTTGCAGACAACTCATCTCTCAGAACCAGCCGAAACTATCGCTGCGAAACCTTGACCATTGGATGCACTATACCTGATTTCCTCTTCCATTGAAAATGTTGTGTCCCTGAGTAAGAGCAAACCTCATCAAATTCCACAAATCACAAAATTATTGCATGCAGAAAACTCAGTTTTCAAAAGCTACCATTCAGATTGTTGCGAAAATCTTGTCATTCAATACGCCACACCTGACTCCCTGCTGAAGCTGCAAAATACTGTCATTTGCAATTACGCCTTTTCGTGTTTTATTCCAAAACAACGTGCAACTTAGGCTGGTCTTATTAGAGGTCGGTGATGTTATTTACTATTGGAGTTTCTCCTTAGCACAGGGGCGTTCTACTGAAATTCATGCGCTGCATTGTCATCGTATCGCCACGATTTAAGGAACCGCGACCGTGGGTGGCGCCTGGCCTTGGTGGTGAGATGCTAGTGTGTGTGCTGTGTTAATACCGTTCTTTCGTGATTGCGTAGAAGCCTCCTGAGCAGCCTATTATTGGTTGCTTTCTACCAGTTGTTCATAAGTCCACGGAATCGAAGTGAGCCCGGGGTCACGGCTGTGACGAATGCTGTACATTTGACGTGCTCGGCTGTGAGATCAGACTTGATGGGCCTCACCGAAAAGGGATCAGTTGGGCCAGTGTCCTACTGTGACAAATCTAGACCTCAGGATCTTTCTTATGAATTGCCTACTGCAATCTGTGCATAACTTGTCACCAAGGAACAAGTCATAGAGCTAACGGTGACAAAACATGACGGAAAATACACCACCGTTTGGGTCAACGGGAACCTTGAGCTTCGCTGCGTGCGTCGTGCGCTGCCGTGCCAATGCGTCCTTGCAACGATTACGACTGTCTTAAGTGTGCCGGAAATTGAGGGAGGCTTGTAAATTGTACGTTGAGTGCCTCTAGTCACAAAAATTGTGTGTGTGTGTGTTGTGTGTGTGTGTGTGTGGTGTGTGTGTGTGTGTGTGTGTGTGTGTGTGTGTGTGTGTGTGTGTGTGTGTGTGTGGTGTGTGTGGTGTGTGTGTGAGCGCGTGCGTGCGTGCGTGCGTGCGTGCGTGTGTGCGTGCGTGCGTGCGTGCGTATGTGTGTGCGCGTGTGCGTGTGTTTGTGCGTGCGTGCGTGCGTACGTGCGAGCGTGCGTACGTGCGAGCGTGCGCGTGCGTGTGCGTGTGTGTGTGTGTGTGTGTCTGCTGCCCAAAAAAGGAGTATGCGTATTGATGATCTTGCATTTGCGGGCCAAATGTGGTAGAAATGTTATCGCTGAAAACGCGCTCGATCGCAAAATTAATACAAACAATGTTTGGGCGCAGGGTACTACAAAAAATTAATAGCGTATGACTGCATAGCATACATTGCAACTGTAAAGAAATCTCTCATCGAATGGCAACGATTTACTACGATTAGTTCAGTGGGTTCTGACCACTGAAATGACTGCAAACCAGAATTGGGGAATTTGTGAAATTTGATGACCTTTGCCCCGACCTAGGGACACAAAATTGTTTACACTGCAAAAGGGAATCAAGTATGGCACAATCCAATGGTGAAGATTTCGCACCGATCGGTGCGGCAGGCTCTGAGGATCTGAATTGTCTGTTTTTGCACGTTATTTTTTCTTCGCGTTTTGAGGTGCGGACCCCAGGGTCAGGTCTCCATCATGCTACCACATAACCGACCGTATTGCACTTAATCCGATTGGTGAAAGTTTCACGGCGATTGTACGCGCCGTTTCGGAAAACGATCGCGTCTCCTTAACGTTTGGCCTTTTTAGGCCCTGCCGTAACACCCACAGACGTCATGGCTGTCATTAGCCCTGTTCACTCAAGCAAAGGCAATACCTGGGATTCGACCCCTGCGGAGCAGTCTCTCAGGTGTTCGCTTATCAACACAAATCAAGTCGGTTTAGCTAGGCTGTGGAGCGGGGTGGCTCAAAAAAAGCAGTGCTTGGTTCGTTGCCATACCACCTGGCAACCTGTGAACACAGCTCGGCCAGAACACGCTGCGGACCGCGACTTCCTTCCATGTACGCTCTGACTTACGTCGACAAATATAGGCAGCCGCTCACAGGCGGACATGCAGGCTCACAGCCGGACATAAAAGGGTATCCCGCGCTGACTTCCCTGAGCGCAGGATGACCATCTAGACGCAAAGGCACTCAATGACGTTATGAAGCCCGCATTACACGCATCAGGAACCCGTCTATCTTGGAACAAATTGGCATTGAACCGTAGATATGGTAAAAGGCCTGACGGGACGATCATATTCCCGTTCGCCCACGTCAGAGCTTGGTATGAGGTGCCACATGCATCAGTATCTGTACCGCCACCATCCTGACTCAATGTGCGATAACCGCCGGCTCCGCAGCTAGAGAAGCCGAGCACAGAAAGGGTTCAAATACTCCAGACTCGCTCAGCCGTTTCAGTTTCAACCGTATGCCTTTGAAACCGGCGGAACCTGTGGCCATCGACGTGAAAGTTCTTCCTGTAATCCGTCCCGACTACCAATCTAAAAATTGCACTAGTTAACCATCGGACAGGGGGACACCTTTTACACGCATACTCGACTTCATGAAGCGTTGGAAGGTACCGGTTTCGATACGTGGTCATTTCGACCCGTCTGTTGACCGCTGCCAGGTGTTGCTGCAAGGTTCCGTGTGTTACAATGGTGTAACTACAACACTTTTGTTTCGACGTCTCACAGAGCACCTCACGGAGGGGGCACCAGGGAATCACGTACAGCTCGAGCACAATACTCTCCTCGCGCGTCTAACGCTTACACAAACACTGCAATTCTCTCATCTACACACAAAACAATAAAACTCAACATTCTGGATGCATTACTCATTCATGACCACAAACGACTTCCAAGCAAAGTAATGAATCAAACTACTGAATTATCTCTTTGGAGCAGCATCACAACTAAATCGCTTAGACGAGGAACAAGATACTGATGAATGGCGCGGATATTAAGTGATTGGCATGCAGTGTTGTGATTTCCTGTATTGATTGTTATTCGCGGTATGTGGTGCCATGATGTCTTCTGCACGGCCAAATAATTGGTTGTTGTTTCCAAGTCAAAACGGCAGTGAGTGCTGTCCAGTGAAAAGTTAATTGTTGGTTTGGGATGCTCGTGTTTTATGCTCTGCTTTGAAGTGTTTAAGGATGCCGAAATGAAACGAAGAGCCGGATATATAGAAGAGTCAGTCACCAGTCAATATCAATAGATACACGATAGATAGATAGATAGATATATAGATAGATAGATAGATAGATAGATAGATAGATAGATATGCATATATATCATATATAATATATATATATATATATAATTATATATATCTCGATATAGATATAGATCTGATATATATATATTAATATATATATATATATATATATCATTACACGCTCTGTGCGATTCGGGCAAAAGCATCCGCCAGAACTAATACGACACAGTATCGGAGTGATCAGAAGCAGCAAACTTCACGGTAAATAAATTGCCACACATGTACACTGCGAAAATGCTAGAAAACTGAAGAATGCCTCTTACCTTGTGAGCTCCATAGAATTCCGGCTTTTATCCACCAAAAAATCCTCGTATTCCGGCCATTGAGTTTTAATATTCCCATGTATGCAGTTTGTATACGGGAACCTAGCTTACCGCGCACAGCCCTAGAAAACTAGGCGTGTTTCGTATGCAAATACATAGAGCTTGTTCATTTTCGTCGGATCATGGTGGATTCTGTCATTTTATGGCCAAGTATTTCGAAGAAAACAGGGCAAAATTCACTTAAATTGACTGCTAAATACCATCAAAATCAGGTGCAACCTTGATTTCTAGCTTATGTAAGGTAAGCCGTATAGTTAATGAGATCAGCTGATGGATGAGGACTAGAGGACCGAGGAGGACTGAGGAGGACAAAGTTTTGCTTTGTCTGTTGCAAGGATAGAGATGGAGAGCTAGACGAGAGCGAGAGATAGAGCTAGAGAGATACTCTCAGCATAGCTTAGAGATAGAGCGAGATAGACGAGAGAGATATAGAGAGAGATCTCTCTGCTCTCTCTCTCTCTCGCTCTATCGATCGCTATCTCGCTCTCTGAGCGCTCTCGCTCTCGCGTCCTAGCTCTACGATCGTTCTCTATCTCTCTGCTCTCTCCTGCTCCTCGATAGCGC
>NW_023596297.1:40123757-40176987 GCF_011947565.3 Pollicipes pollicipes | reverse complement strand
TAGAAGCCAGTATTACAATCCGCAGCGTGCACATAAACTCACCTTGCATACCACGGCCTCAAACGTCTACACAGTCCGTATCTCAAAAGTCTACACAGTGGTATCTCAAAAGTCTACACAGCAGGAATCTCAAAAGTCTGCACAACAGGAATCTCAAAAGTCCACACAGTAGGTATCTCAAAAGTCTACACAGCAGGTATCTCAAGATTCTACACAGTAGGTGTCTCAACATCTCAAGTCGAATGTTAGGTATGGGATAGGCCCCTGAACACCCCTTGGCAACAGGAGTAACCACGATTGCTTTCTGACGTAATTACTAATAAGGGCATTGCCGATAATCAGATGGCTGTGGACGTGCAATGGCCAGTGGGAGCCTTGACAAGTGATATGCAGCTTGGTATCTCGCGATGTTCTTGCCTTCATTCAACAGCTGTATACCTCGCTACTCAGTACATCCCTAAGCACGCTCCTAGAAAATAGCCTTATTTGTGACTATTTTACAGGGAGGTCATTTGGACATGGCTACGTTTCCAGCTAAATTGGGAGCTATCCTACGAATGAGCGATATATCAAATATCACGAATATCTTACCAGCTACCTATATCGAGACGCATTTGTACCACGCCGGAGCATCGATGCGGTTTGCGTGGCTTTGAAAGACATGCATGCGTATGACGGAAAAACTTCTAGTGAACAGTGTCATGTGATCAAGGCCGTTGGGGTTGCAGCCACGATTCGATGTACCCGGGTGCCACGTTTTTCCGGGAGCCGCTACAGGAAAAATGACTTCAACAGAAATTCGGTTCATCCGGTAGTCGGCTACAAAAAGAAAGTGATTTTGCGGCTGCCATTCGGTGGGTCAGGGACCTGCAGCGCTGCAGCTCTCGCCGTCCACGGCGTGATGGGGCAAGTGATGTGCGTCGCACGCGCTGCGCGAACCACACCTGGTGATAATGGAGCGTCGCAAAAACCACCTGGGCGCCAGGCAGACGCATCTCACGAGCTATCTGGTGATAGCGTCACACATCACAGGGACCGTCTCACCTTTCACGCTGGCGACGTGACTGCGTCACATGAACCGCCTGAGGACTGCACCAGGCGTACCATCTGGTCACCGCCATTCACATGTCCTGCGGACAATCACCTGAAAATGGCAGCTTTCAATGCGGTTTACCTGTTGCATCTTGGTAACAAGGCGTTCAGAGCGCGCCTCACGCGGTCATGGCATCAGGTCATGCGGATGACGTGGCTGCTGATTGTACCGAACCTTACGTGGTCAAGTTATCAAATCATACAGGTGACGTGGCTGTTGGTGGTGCCGAACCTTACGCGGTCATGCATCAGGTCACACAGGTGACGTGGCTGCTGGTGATACGGAATCATAGTACCATCTGGTGACGTCGTTACACGTGTGACATACGGGTCACTTGCTCATCGTCGGCCACGCCGAATAGTTTATCTGATGAGCAAGGATCAGCGTCTGTCGTACTCTGAACGTTTTGAAATGAAACTGTGGAACTGAACTGAACGTTTCTTTAACTGCGATGTAAAAGTGGCAGAATGTTAATTGTTGTCATTTTTCGTTCCGGGACTACGAGCTGCATTTTGCATGACCACAGGAGTGCTGTCGCAGTTCATGATACGCCAATGAAATTGGAGCATAGATATTCACCAGCTCACAAGCATGCCCCACAGCCTGTCACAGATGGTCGCGCGGACACGGCATGGCTCGATATCAGATCCACCATGACAGGGCGCCTGCAGTCGTTCGAACCTTGCAGGGGCCGAGCGGGCGCGTGAGAGCCCCCCCCCCCCCCCCCCCCCGGTCATGACGTCAGCCCTTCATGGCCGCCAGATCGCCCGGCCCGGTGTAACAGGCTGCATTCTGGCACCGCTAAAAATCTGGCGGCGAAACAGGACTGGGTCGGCGCTGTCGGCGGTCCGGCGGATTATGCCGTGTAGGGCCTGCGAGCGGCGGCCGTCTGCCGGAGCGGCGCCAGCAGCCGGTCCCGACGCGGCCTCGGGGAGGCTCGGATGCCGGCGAGCGGCGGCCGTCTGCCGGAGCGGCGCCAGCAGCCGATCCCGACGCAGCCTCGGGGAGGCTCGGTGCCGGCGAGCGGCGGCCGTCTGCCGGAGCGGCGCCAGCAGCCGGTCCCGACGCGGCCTCGGGGAGGCTCGGTGCCGGCGAGCGGCGGCCGTCTGCCGGAGCGGCGCCAGCAGCCGATCCCGACCGCAGCCCTCGGGGAAGCTCGGTTGCCGGCGAGCGGCGGCCGTCTGCCGGAGCGGCGCCAGCAGCCGATCCCCGACGCGGCCTCGGGGAAGCTCGGTGCCGGCGAGCGGCGGCCGTCTGCCGGAGCCGGCGCCAGCAGCCGATCCCGACGCGGCCTCGGGGAGGCTCGGCGCGGCAAGCGGCGGCCGTCTGCCGGAGCGGCCTCGGGGAGGCTCGGTGTCGGCGGAGCGGCGGCCTTTCCCAGCCCTGGATTGGCGCCGGTTACTGGCTGGCCGGTGGCGGAGCGAGCCGGGGCACCAGCCCATGGACTCTGAATCGACCGATCGCACCGCAGCGGACAGACGCCACCCACAATGAGAGGCTGGTGCGTGTGTATATAACTTGCTGTTAAATACCACATACTGGTGTGGCTGAGACGTCATCGGTTTGGATGCACGGTGGGTAGACCCGTGACTGAGGCATCCTTGTACGATAAGTAAAAGTTGACTACGATTTCCCCCTCCAAAAAAAAATGTTTTCTGTCCCTTCTTCAACGTGCACTTGAATACATATGAACTAGGGACGCAGCTTTTCAGCCCGCCAGCCCGCCAATATCTGACCCGCAACAATCCGCGGGCTTTCGCCTGGGCTATGGGCAAGACTTGGCGGGGTTTTACGAGTCAAAAATCGTAGCAAGAAAACAAATTGATATATATATATATATATATATATATATATATATATATATATCTGCGCTTCCTTGAGTCTTGAACTCATTCAAAAGCCGGACTATAATGCCAAACACAAAACAAGTATGAAACGATACTTTTATTTTTTACAGCAAGAGCACCAGTGACAGACTTAATCAGCTTTTGCGCACATCAAACAACTTAAAGCAAACATCTCAATGAAACAATCCAAGAATACGACCTACGTTTTCAAAAGTGTGGTCTGATTTTATAGAGCAGTAATTAGGTGGGCCCTTGATATAAATACCGCTACACACTGCGTTTGGTTGTTTTGTGAGGATGTCACACACCCGGCCTTTCTTGGTTTACACACCAGTCATGCCTCACAAATCACAATGAATATCCATGGCCAATTAAATACATGGGGAGCTATAACCCTTTCCTTGCCCTAGCTTCACTCACGTGTCAATACAGCCCGCAGATACTGATGTGTCAAATGTGCAACAGTTGTCGAAACTGAAAAAGCTGGTAGTATAGACTGCCTATACATGTCTGAACAAGATGTAGTTTACGATCACGACCATAGGGCGCTAATGTCTAATATGTTTCTCCCCCACTGCGATTGTTATAATTTTTCCACTTAGTTTTCTTCACAGCTTTTGTTCTGCCTGATGTGTCCATTTCTTCTAATATTTGCATCTGTATGCAGTTCTGAACAAAAAAAGAAATTATCTCAGCATATGACGCTATTGAAGCATTCGATAAAAATAAAAAATACAGGCAGCAAGCTTTGTGAAATGCAGAAAGGGTTCAATTCAGGACATAATTTCCACCAGTTTTGTTTATTGTCATAGGCATTTTTCATCAGCATGTAGCAATATGTCTTCTTGCTTGTGACATCGCTAAATGCCCCAATGACGTCACTGGAGGGGCAGATATTCATGGACAAATTTGCATTGTCTTCCTTGTTTTCACCCAGTATCACAACAAATAGCAGGGGAGTGGATATGTTGTGAAATATGAATGGTGGTAGAAGAGCAATGTAGAATATTTCAAAGGCACCATATGGCGTTTATCTGGTGTTGTTGCATGATGCAACAACATTTGTTACATCCACTGAAGGACAGCGAAAAAGGACCATATAAGAGACTGGCTGTGGTTCCTCTATCTATATTATGAAATTGTGGTAATTGTGACGCACACGAATGATGCCTGCTGATGTACGGTGTAATTAACTGAGGAGATCTCCGATGATCTGAAACATACATTTTTTTACTCCGTTAGTGCAGTCATCAATTGATGCATGCAATTTTAGGAGAAATGCCATGTAGTATGTTGTGGTGAGGTGGAAGGATGAAGTCTGGTGAATTTTGGAGGTGTACAAAGGTCGCATATTGATAGACATATTGATAAAAACCGATTCCGCTCTCTTCCTAATTATTTGCAAATCATGTTAACTCTCGCCTTTATAGAGAGGGGGAAGGGTTCAACAACCCCTCAAATGCGTTTTTCAGGATACCTCTCTGGATATGTTTTGAATCACCCAAATTTCAGTAGTCTATGAGCCATCCATTGCACGTCTTTAAACATTACAAAAGTGCTCCTAGCTTTTCAGGTTTCGGAACAGTGGCGGTTTATGGGCAACACTGAACGGCGATATACAGCCAGCCCGGGCGGCGGGCGACGGCCTACTATGCCGCGGAACTCGCGCGGCGGCCGACACTATTACGCTAACTCAACACACCTACAAATATATACCAATGTGCCCACGATTGAACAAGGAACATGACTATTCGAGTTTTGTGTTGCCACAAGACTGGTTCCATAGGTATGATGTAAGGCTGAAAAGGTGCGATTTTCTGGAAATTCGTTCTTTGACCTTCCATAACGAGGTCAGTTATTGAAATAACAACGTGAAAGCTAGTACCGGTCGCGGGATCTCGTTGAGACCAATCCACTGGCGTTTCCGCTGAACCCTATCTTCATTGGTTTGGAAACACCAGGGGGTGGGGTATGTATCACTCTCCCCCCCCCCCCCCCACTCTATCAGTCCGCGTTGCAAAAAGGGCAAATCAGGGCAAAGTTTATGCAGACAGATCAGTCCATTTGTATCTTGTTGGAGACAGGCGTAAACTGTTTACCTCTGGCTGATGATGTCCATCTTTGAGAGGCAGACGCTTTGTTGCTGTACTCTACGTCTTGCGATTACTCCAACGCTTTTAATTTACTAGGCGGTGCAACTACTCACTACACCACTCTCTGTCACTCGCATTTCCATGGCCACTTTTGAATCAGGCAGTCCAAGTCTGTCTTTATCTATCTTGAGTCGTATTCCCTCCAAATTAGAAATAAGCGCCCCCGCCCCCCCCCCCCCCCTCCCACACCAACTAAGTTACTAGCAAGCGCGAGAGCCACCACGTCAAACCCGCACTTTTTTGTCAGCAAATTATTTGAAGGGAATGTTTCACATTCAAATGTATTAAAACAAGCATTAGATATGATAAAACATGCAGACTTATAACTTTTGGTGTAATTTCTCATTGGAAAAAACTGCCCTAGACAGCGCAATTCTCTGTTTAGTATACATACTGCTCTTTACATCATGGTTTGATCACGTCATTTTAACTTGTACAACATTGATTGAGAGCCAATCGACGGTCGTTATATCTGGAAATCGCGTTCACGGGCGTCAGATATGAACTCTAAACAATAATAACTGCCTTGGCCTTGATCGTCGCATGGCTTGTGGAATGACAGCATTTAATGATGTTATGACGTCATGAATGCCGAGGTGATTTTGAAACATATACCTTTCCCAATTTTCGCGGGCGTGTAGCTCAGAAACTAAAGGGGCTTAGATCTTAAGAAGGGCAGCATTGTGAACATCACAGGAACGTTTCGAGATGGCTAATTCAGTTCAAAACCCCAAATAAATGTGGAGCACTCCCTTAAATCGGGCGCGCGTTCTCTCCACGTTGACGGACTGACCAGGCAGCAGCGTCAGCTGGCGCGTGACGTCACGAACCACTTCATTCTATGGTCACGTGACCGGGCAACCCCTCACCTCTATCGGGGGGGGGGGGGGGGGCTGCCAGACCCATGCGCTCAATGCCCACTGCGATCAAAGCTACCTGTGCGCTCCCAAATGAGAGAGTTGGGGCTGGAAAAGTGCACCACACGACGGCTTTCTCCTGTGCCGGAAGGCGGAGACTCAGCATACCGCTGGTGCCAAAGTGTCAAATGAATTACGCACACGGTGCAGACGTACTTCCACGCGGGCCCCGCTGTACAGCTCCGGGTCGAGCGTAACGCCCAGACGCTCGGTCTGGGCACGCACAGCCAATCGTTGCTCGCACAGGCACCATTCCGGCACATCTAGTGAGAGTCTGCCTCCAAAAACAAAACAATGACGGTGTGTGCCGGATCGGGGTGTACAAATTCTAAACGCCACCAGGTGGCGAACTCCTCAACAACCCTAAGCATATGCCTCAGATGGTGTGCGTTGCTGGAGAGGACGGGAATGTTGTCGGCATTACACACTACTGGGATATGAGAACCATGGAGACGCGCCCCAAAACCACTGAGGTCCAGCTATCACGGAGGCTGAACACAGAAACACATTCGTTAGTTGGGACGAAAAATCCGCCCCGTCGAACGCTCCTATGAAATGGGAAACTCAGTGACCACTGACCGTCAAACATTACGCAGGTTAACGGAGATGAAGACAGACAGAGGAACATATATTGTGAAACTTTGAAGCTTCTGAGCTCAACGGTTCATGAGCTACGACCTCTTTGTTCATGTTGTGTCGGTGACATATGGCCTGAATGGGAATTAGGCGTTAAGCGTGATTTTTGCGGCGAAATTTACTTCCTCCCCTTCCCTAATACACCCTTACAATACTTCATTCACAGGCGATCATTTTTGCGTTCTCCCAATCCCCGGCAAAAAACATGTCGTGAAGATCGATGCAATCCGTGTGTGGACTACTGGCTAGTCAAATGACAATGCAGATAAAAACCGTCTCCGTCTCCTTTTCACACGAAGCATCGCCACTCAGGCGTTGTCATCGACAACCATGAAGGGTATATGATTGTCCTCCACGGTCATCCCGTGCTGGTTGTCCATATATGTCCTTATATATAAATGACCACAGTAGTCAGCAGAGAAAGAGCCTCTATGGCACTGCACGACACTGGGGCTTATGGCACTGGACGCGAATGGCTTGTGTTGGTATCAGTTTGTGCTATCTTGCAGCTCGCGATTACGCGGCTTCCAAAAGCCATTGTCGATTCCACCTACTGACTCCGTGCTGTATCAAGCACAAGACTGGGGGTGCGGCTCCATCCATCGGCCTATCGACTACCAGGGGAGCATACAGGGTCTTGGCAACCTCAAGCCCCTCGAGACCTAAGGAGCACGTGCACCATGTGCCTCTTGCCTGCGCGCCTGGGTGGAACGGCCGGTACATCCGTTCACATCGTGCAGTTGGTTTCACGTCTTAATCAGCTCTAATTACTGAGCTCTGACACTGATCTGTAAAAACGCTCAAACGGGCTGATCCGTGATTCCGCACGAGAGCACATGGCCGGCTGCAAACATCGACCCACACTTTTCTCAAAACGATTGCTCGTGCGGCCTGTTTCCTCATCAGGCCTGTAAGTCTCCTGCCGTTGTGACGCCGGGGCGTCGGTATTTGGGCCCGGCTTTGGCCGTTGCTTTCTTCAAACTTGTTTTGCAATTTAAACGTTTTGATTTTTTATGTGCAAAAAGGCAAAAGGTTTGAATGAAAAATGTTATTTTTTATCAGGCGGGGAGAAGGGGAAGGGAAGGCACAGTCGACGTTAATTACCAGCTGAGGTATAACCAGCCCGATGAAACGACGCGCATGTGGATGTTCAGCAATTCATATCTAACAACTTTCCGAAAATGTTCTGAGTGTGAAGATTTCATTATAGAACAATTTCTAAGGACATTGTTCAGCAACAAAGAGTAAACGATTAATCCATAGTTCGTGGTTCGATATGGTCAATATGTCCGAGACCAGAGATGCGATCTGAAGAAATAAGATAGCATCGGCGCACCTTGTTGCCAGAGCGACTGACGTTTTCTCCTCCGTTATTAATACCGCGTAGCTGCGATAGCGGGTCGTCGAGATTAGGACCCGGGCTTGACCCGTATTCTTCAGCTTTTTTGCAGCCAGAAAATTTGGTCTTTTCCATGCTAATCAAAGGGGAGAGATGTAATGGTGGTCATATTACAATATTGCGGAAAACACGGCCCGTCCAGACAGTTTCCATGCAAATGCGTAACAAATTATGCAGCGCAACCCTAAAATAATTCACTTTTTGTTTCCGAAAACTGCGTGAAACTGCGGTCAACGAAGGGCTTTAGTTTGACCGGGCCGAGCCTCCCAAACAAATACAACAAAAAGGCTATTAAGACTCTAGAAAGCTAGCCCGAGCCCTTCCGGTTGTGACATTATAAACGAAGAGCAGTTTCGTGTAGGACCAAACATCAATATCGTGCGCCAAATTTGCTCTTGGTTGTTTCCGCTTAAACACAGATGAGTCAGGGGATACCTCATTTACTCAGGGTCAATAACAGGGCTGTCAACAGGGCTAAGGTCAATGTCCCAGGTTAACAACAGGGTTGTTCAGAGATTGTCTTAATCTCTTATTTCAACGGAAACATAACCGCAAGAAAACTTCAACGCAGGCACATTGCAACAGAGATCAGAACGGCTTAAGTAAAAAGTTCTCCGAATTCCTGCGCAATCGTTCGGCATCTAGTGTAGCCCTCTTGGCTATTGCAGGGGGCATGGATCCTTACCCCGCAGGGTAATGCTCCCCCTCCATACTGGCTACGTTCCCGCATTGCTTCAAGATTATGCCAAACCATGGAATACATTCATACTTATTTTAGCAAAAACTTATTTTCTTAGCATTCCTAGAGAACAAACAAAATCATAAGTACTTCAAAAATATAAGTCGTCAATTGAACAAGTCCGATGCTTTTTCTTTATACATATGCTGGATAACCATATATGTACATGGTGAATCATATTGTTGGAGAACCGTATATATATGCCTGTGGTCCTGGCTGGGAATAGTGCAATTTAAAAGGGCCCCGTGGCTCACTGTTGCATTCATGCCTAGCGTCCGTATGTCTTATCCCAGATTGGTCATGCCATCTGGCCATTCAGTCGCATACGTCGCTGTCATCCAATCGGCTCCGTGGTCAGACCCCTATGTAACGAAAACGCTTTACAATGGATGTTGTCTCCGCACAGATGATGAAATCTAGAGTTTCGATTTAACTTTTAAACAATATGTGAATATGCGTAAAAGACCTGCGCCCACGGATTTTTGTACAGACCGAGTGTAGAATTACTTGTCGCTGCACGAAGGTGATTTTCCTACAACACTGCAATGCAGCAGGTCCTGAAAGGCGAAAAGAGCAATGTAAAACGGCCTTGCTATTTGGTTCAAGTCACTGAACTACAACTTACTGCCAGCACAGTGGTGGCGAACGATAAATAAAGTATCGCAAAACATCTCTGCTGTCTGGTTCAAAGCACCAAGTTAGAAGCACCAGTGCGGTGGTCACTCGCGTGCGTGTCTTCAGACACTTCTCACCGGAAGAACATATCCTCTCTGTCACATGTGTCTGCTGGCGGTCGACGAGCGCTTCCCATTGGTTTGCGAGAGCAGGATTGACAGGCGTTCTGACTTGCAAATATGCTTGATACGCATTTATTGCAAGGTAGGCAGCATGCACTGTTCCAAATTTTCCATGGACAGCGACAAATCACGTAACGCAACGGCACCTTTAACATATCCGTAAGATGCCTCGCGTAGCGTCAGATGAGCGAAGTGATGACAGGTACAGGTATGTCACCATCATGTGGGCTAGAACAAAAGTTAGGCCAGGTGAACCAGTCGCCTTTGAGAAATCGGTAACATGCCAGCCCAAGGCCGTTTACGGCGCGGAGCGAGGGGGTGAGAACGCATGTGAGTGTCGCCATCTTGTAGATGATGCTCAAACCCAGGCGAATGGACCCAGTTGCATTCGAGATGATGCCTATAAGTAAGGTAATAATACCTACGAGTAAGTATTTTCAATAGGATGAAATGTTTGTCCGTCATGAGTCTGGGAGGCAAAAGCATGTATTTGTATGCATTTCGACCATTCGCGCTCGAGGCCATACGTGACACGCTACACAGAATTGACTGACTTGTATTGGCAAGGCCGGGCCAAGCCAAGTCACCAAGCCAAGTCAAGTCGTTTTAGTCAACGAAATAAGTGCATTTGGAAGTGTTTTTGAAGAGTGCAAGCACACTTTCTAAAAACATAACCTTTGTGGACAGATCTCGGTCACTACTGTCATCTACTACTAAGCAGTGCACGGCGTTCCGAGCGGCGGGCTCAAAGACACAAGCCCGCCAAAAACGAGACCGACGGGGCCTGACCGGGCCGGGTCGCTCAAGTCACGTAATATCTGGTCATTTGACGTCAAGGCATACTCGACCTCCGGCTTGTTCATAGAAATTTATTTCTTGTGCCTTAAGGTTCTGTTCGCAGGAAGTCGATTTATGGTACATTTCGTTTCACGTGTCTTGTATACGAAATTCAGATCCGTCGGATGTGGTATCTGAATTAATGTGGACGACGCCTCATACAATAAACCCATTCCGAATCATTGGTCGTCTGCAGTAGTTTGTGCTGCTGATTGTGTGCTGACAATGTCCCAACGAGTCGTTAAAGGAAGAGCCGCCATCTTGTTTAAATTTTCCATCAGACCAGTTCACGCTCGAGCATAATCCGATTGCGAGTGTCGATATTCGACGACCTTGAATATCTCGCATCTACCTATCACTTGACCTGTAACCTGCAGCTTATAAGCGAGTCGCATTTTAAAATGGGAAGAACTCGTCATTTTGCAGCTACGTGTGGGGGAAAGTGTTCTTGGCATAGCTCATAAAACATATATGCACATCTCCACTTCCTAAACATTCGTAATCGCCTCTCCGCCCATTTTACGCGCAGCTGTTCATTTCTTGCACTGTGCTCTTCTTCTAGTATGTTAGCTCGTTCTTCATCTAACATGATAGCTGCCATTAAACCAGGTGTCCCGCTGTCCGACGAGGATTCTGAAGTATGTCCTTGGTTGGATTAAATCGCGAACGTGCTGATCTGATCACTATCGCTTTTTACCGCAGGTGTCCAGGATGTCCTGGAAGCCAAGGCCTAAAAATGGTTTCACTTTCCCCATCGTCTTCAGCTGCGGCACGAGCGAGTGCTGTGCTATATGTGGTGACACCTGAGGCTGGACGCCAACATGCTGTCTTGCACGGACGACGCCAGCCTGGCTGCGCAAGGTTTGAGCAGCCCATTCGCGAAGCTTCGCAAAGAGCATCGTATCAAGTTAACAGCCCAACAGTCTTACGACTTTGCTTATTATAATTACGATTAGAATACAGAACTGTATCTAAATAGCAAGTGTGGGTCCGACTTGTCAAGCGCTGAAGAGAATGCGCCTTTCCTCAACATGTCATTTGTATATCGGAGAACGAGCTAGAAAATGTGAGAAGAAAGCGCAGCTTTTCGACCACAACAACTGCAAGCAGATGGAACACGGTCCTTGCTGTGCCTTGTCTCCCATCTGCTTCGCAAAATTACTGTGACGCGTAGGGGAAATACTCGTGGAAAGGCCATCCAGTGAGACCGCAGAGTACGCCGCAGCTCTACACGCATTCACCACATGAACATCTGTCGTTCCTCCTGTGAAGGCGCGCACCTTGATACTGTGAGCTGATATATGTGCGTCAGCGCCTGCAAACGAGGCCATGAAACTAGTAAGTGCAGGCATATAAAATATCCGTGTGTACTCCATGGCAATGAAACTGGTAAGTACAGACATATAAAATTGCCATGTATACTCCATGTCGATGAAACTAGTAAGTACAGACGCATATAATCTCTATATGATATAATCCACAAGCATATGAAATATCCATGCATACTGCATGGTCATGAAACCAGTAAGTACAGGCACATACAATCTCTGTGTATACTCCATGGCCATGAAAATAGTAAGTACAGGCACATAAAATATCCATGTATACCCAACAGCCATGAAACTAGTAAGTACAGACACATAAAATCTCCATGTATACTCCATGGCCATGAAAATGGTGAGTACAGGTACATATAATCTCCATACGTCGTAAATCTAATTCTATTTCCATGCCGCTTTTTATGAGCGTGGCCACAGGCCAAGTAGATCTGATGGTGCAATGCTCAACATACCGACCCGGCCCGACCCGGCTGTTGCCCTTTTTAGGACTTGATATCTCTGCAACCGCTTATTGCAGGTTCATGTACTTTTCAGCGATAAGAACGCAGTTATTAGAAGTTGAGTTGCCGCTTGACCTTGACCGCGTTGAGAGTCGTCAGCGGACCGCAGGCGGCGCGAGCGCGCAGTCCGGCAGCAGCCGCCCCGCACTGCTGTGGCGAGGACACGAGCGGCCCGACCAGTTCTCTTCACCACACGAGCTAACCCAAATGTGCTAGACGTCAGGCTAAGCCACCACCTGCTACGTGAGCCCGTGCGGTGACTGAGCCGGTCAATTTCGTACTTCAATTTTGACGCAGAAGACGGGACATCGTGGCACCGGGCAAGCCTTCGAACGACTCCACGAAAGATACGCGACACCGGTCGTGACACCATTCAGAGGGTTAACAATAGCGATTCCTAAAACCGGCCAAGACAAACGAAGCCGCCAACCTCTGCTAAAATGTATCGTCTGGTGCATCCCTGGAATCACTGATGCAATCTTGCCGTGAACGCTCGACGAGTGTCATGGAAGTCCGTCAGATCATGCAGGGAGATTTGGAAGCTTTCACTAGAAGCATCGGTGACAAGGTTGAGCGGCTCAGAATCAAAATTAAGCACAGATAATATAATGCTAGAAAGAAAAATATAAAAAGAAATGTTGAAGCTGTGCCTAAAAATTACGGGAAACAACATGGCAGGTCCCATCTCGATGTCCGACACCAACGAGGTAGTGTCACGGCTTCCGACGCTAATGCTGTCAGGCGCATTCGTATCAAAGCTGATCAAGGTATCTAAATGAGTGGCGGAAACGGGTGGTCACGACCGTCACAGCAGCGGGAACTAGCAGTCACGAACGTCAGAGCAGCTGGAACTGGCGGTCGCGACCGTCACAGCAGCGGAACTGGCGGTCACGACCGTCACAGCAGCGGGAACTAGCAGTCACGAACGTCAGAGCAGCTGGAACTGGCGGTCGCGACCGTCACAGCAGCGGAACTGGCGGTCACGACCGCCAGAGCACAGAGCGGCGGGAACTGGTGGCCACGACCGCCAGAGCAGCGGGAACTGGCGGTCAGGATCGTCAGAGCAGCTGGAACTGGCGGTCATGGCCGTCACAATAGCGGGAACTGGCGGTCATGGCCGTCACAATAGCGGGAACTGGCAGTCATGGCCGTCACAATAGCGGGAACTGGCGGTCATGGCCGTCACAATAGCGGGAACTGGTGGCCATGACCGCCAGAGCAACACGGAACCATAAGTGACAGCTGTTCAACGGGCACTATCTTTCTAGCACCACAAGCGAAGGCGATATCGAAGCTGCATATTGAGACGCATCCGGAAGGTGGTTCTTCTGCCGGTTCGTACGATCCGGCTCCTCGTCAGTGTGACATGTCGTCCGGAAGGTAGTTCTTCTGCCGGTTTGCACGATCAGGCGCCTCGTCAGTGCAACATGTCGTCCGGAAGGTAGTTCCTCTGCCGGTTCGCACGATCCGGCCCCTCGTCAGCGCGACATGTCCGGAAGGTAGGTCTTCCGGTTCATACGATCCGGCTCCTCGTAAGCGCGACATTTCGTCCGGAAGGTAGCTCTTCTACCGGTTCGTACGATCCGGCTCCTCGTCAGTGCGACATGTCGTATATCCCGAGAAGAAGCACAACTGATTACGAGGCAAGCCAGGTGAGAGTCTGTATAGGAACGAAGTTAGTCCCGCGCAACATAATGTGTACACCAGACTCTCGTATTTTCTTTTTTACTCTCAGGTTTTTTATTGCACGACAGCACTTTTTTCACGACACACACACACACACGCACACACACACACACACACACACACACACACACATACGCGCGCGCGCGCGCTTTTCACATACACTCACGCATCGATCAGTAATGCTGTTACCTAAAGCAGTCGGCGCCGCGCACCGCTCATTGAGTTAGCACATCCCAGCTCGTGTCGCTGTTGTCGCCCTCTATTGAGATGCTCTGCAACGTTCGTGATTGCACAACTTAGTCGGTAGCATTTCAACCGTATGGCTCCAAAACCTAAGCACTGCTTACCGTTTATCACAAATTTAACGCATCAAAATTTTAGCAACAAGTATTTTGATATGAATTGACTGCGTCCCTACTTGAATATCTCCATTTTGCTACCATGAAGGGAATTCTGTTTCTGAATTTAAAACATTGTATATGCAGGCAACAAAAAGCTCACATGTAATTTAGCTTTTTCTAAATCTTTGAATGGCAAGGAACTGCCTGCCCGGCAACGCAACAAGGCTCACACTCATTTTTCGCGTCATATGTCGCCATCATTGGTGCTCAGCTGGCTGTTCCAAGAAATATTTATTTCACGGAAGAATCGGTCCCATGATGTTAAAACGTCGTGGCAAGCAACAAAGTAAAGATTAAGTGTGCTCACCTCGCCAGATTTGTTACAGACGGTGTCTTTAAGGACCCATCTTGAAAAGAGGTGCCTTTTTGGAAGCATCTGTACATTATCCTACATTGCAATGTTTGCAATTTTGTGGACTACATATTTTTTAAAGGTAAAAGATATATCTTCGCCCATTTATCACCAAAAATTGACGCCTTTTTCCACCCAGAGCTTTAGTGCCAATAAATCGCAGCATGCATAGATGTTTCGCCTGAGTTGTCTTATCGGTTTTCCCTTCACCATCGCCTTGGTTTGCTGTTTTTCATTACGCGGGCTGATAGAGGGAAGTGGGTCGATGCAACCCCCGCTGTTTCTTCACTAATAAAGATGACGCGTAGCGAAAAACAGACGATTGTTCTCAACGATATCTCATGGTTGTTTATACGTTGGTGTTCCTAGGCCAATAATTAACTCCATTATCCTAGGTAAAAGGTCAAATTTTCTAGCAGATGGTTCTTTTTCAGCTTTACATACCTATATGCTTTAAAACATGGCTTTTAGTGACATGAAATTCACACAGGCATGTTTCGTATCTAATTCTGAGTACAATAGTGTATAGTCTGATGTGCTTCAGCATCAATTTTTGATACATGGCTCCGTTAATGTAGCAGAGCCGGCACGCCGCGCGCCATCCGCGGCATTGTCGGTTGCTGCCCGCACGAAAAACTACCGCTGCTCCGGAGCCAGAAAAGTCGGAGCATGGTTTTGGTGTCAAAGCACGTACAACACATGCCCCACCGACTACTGCAAATATGGGCGTGATGGCAAAATACGCCGGAGAGATATCCTCAAAAATCTTTAAATGGAGTCATATCTACCCTCACCCTCTCCCTTTTAAGATGAGGTTAAATGTCACACGCCCTTTTCATCAGCGGTTTATGGTTCATATGCATATCGCAACATAACCTTACACTCTCGGTACGGCGTGGCACCATCCCATATATGTCAAGAAATATATACACATTGCGGGATAAAATTACCTAAGCACACTGCAGGTCCGTACGCACCCTCTAGGGTTCACGGAAGTGTCGATGGTTTCAATGCCGTTTTGATATGAGGCCTCATGGATGATCGAGCTTCTGCTCACTGTCATATCCTTGTTGCACCAGATGTATTTGCTCCTGTCATCTTTTCCGTTCATAGAATCTTTGACCAGTCATGTTTCTCGGAACCGTCCAAGCGTATTTTTGTAGAGACAGGATATTGGCTACCGTACAAGCCACACCTGGCCGCAATTACATTTCACCGTTGGATTCTGGTTGCCAGTACTTTGACCAACACAGTTTTTCTGACGTTTTCCATAATATCCATCAACGCGACCCTGTTAGGCGGATGTATAAATGAGCATATTAGCGCTTTTAACACATCTTTCTCTAAGCGTTGGTATGGCGGTGCTTCGGCTGCCTTGGGTTGACAACCTGGCCATAGATATTTCATTCGCGATATCTATTTCACTATGTCTGGATCATGTATCAATCAGTCTCATCAAATTGGCCGTACGTCATCACATATGTCAGTTAAAACAAAAAGAGTGACTGCCATCGGTGTACCTCAAATTTGATGAGCTCAAAGCGCACACTATACTAATACCGTATTCATACGGTCCAATTTTATGCCCCACAAGCGGGCTGCAGGAAATGGTTCACATTTGAAGATAATGAAACAAGCACCAGATATGATAAAACACGCTAACTTATAGCTATGAGCAAACTATTTTAGTGAGAACACTTTTCTAGACGGCACAATTCTTTGTTAACTAGTTGTGCTCATCAATGCGTTTTGCTCATCAATGCGTGCTCATCAATGTTTTGATTACGTCACCGTGCCTTACACAACATTGATTGAGAGCCAATTGGCGGCCGTTATATCTGGAAATCACTCTCATGATCGCCAGATATGAACGTCTTGGCAGTTATACTTTTATTCGCCTTGATCACCGCATAACTTATCAAATGGCAGGATTTGAAACCCGCCATCATTGACGTAACAGATGCCAATGTGACTTCGATAATTTATCGTCTTTCATTGGTGCGTGGCATATTTTCCAATGTACAGAATGTCCAAAGCACAGCCTGTCCAATGTACGTAATGTTCAAAGTTCATAATGTCCAAAATGCACAGTGCCCAAACTAAAATATACCTTCCATAATGGCTCAGAGTGGTCAGTATCATACTGTCCAATGAACACAACCTCCGAAGTACGTAATCTCCAAAGTATTCAATGTCCAATGTACGGGACGTCCAAAGCTCATGACGATCAAAATACACGTCTCCAATGAGAAATAAATTCCAGAATGGTTTAGCGTAGAAAGGGTTCGTGTCATGATGACCAATGTAAGAAATGTCCAATGTTAAGAATGTCCAAAGTAAAGAATGCCCAATGCGCCTATTGTCCAAAGCACAGAATGTCCAAAGAGCGGAACTTCCGGAACAGTTATTAGAGCGGCCGCCAGGGTATGAATAATCGCCCTCATTGGCGGGCAGCGTTGCCTCGCTCAACGTCGACTGCGCGTATACAGTCGACACCATTACGAAGACCACGCGCGGGAGACTGGCTGGCCGGATTGTTCGCATGACAGCGATTGCTAACATAGCCGTTCCACGAGGCGACAGAACCTGTTGGAAGTGCCGCGCCGAGTATTGGTCGCTCATTGTCAACTTTGAGTCCTGTAGCGGCTCTTGTATTTTGGAATACCCCTAACTTAAAGAATATTGAGAGCAAGCGGAATACGGAATGCAATTGTGGCCGTGTTATGCCCAAGAAGCTATCGAGGCCTACGCTGGCATTGAGGAAGTATGGACGCTAACGCTGACTGCACGATTGTCAGTCCCATGCAGACAAAAGTTCGGGAAATATGAAGTATTATTCTCGGGCTTCACGCACCAGCATCGTGGTTACCGTTGGATGGTTGCCAGCAATGACAAGTTAACTGCAGAAATGGTTCGCGGTCACCAGTGAATATAGTTGAATGAAGTGCATATTATTCCATATGACGTTATAAAAACATACCATATCCAGCATGTGCGGAGAGCTAACCGAAACGTAGACAGTTGGATTTGAAGGCTTAAATGACCGGTACCAATAATGAGGTCTTAATGGATTGTTTGAGGAGCCACAATGTTTAAAGTAATAACTAAGGCGCCATGTCTAAACGAACTTTACATGAAAAACGCCGCTCATGTGACGCCCCAAGACGATACATGCGTGCTTCGTCACGAATAAAGTTTACAGCCGCGCGCAGCGATTTGAATATATATATTTATATATATATATATATATATATATATATATATATATATATATATATATATATATATATATATATGTCGATGTTGTCTTCTGTCGTTAAAATCTCTACTTCATGGCAATCGTTTGTTACACGAAACACGTTTGTTACATGAAACATTACACGTTACATGTTGTATGTTACATTACACGTTTGTTACATGAAATTAGCAATGCTATTTTCTGCTCATTTTCGTCTTAGCCCATAGACGCGTTGACGGTTTCACCTCCCGCCTAACACTAGGGTCTCGTGGGTGTATCGATTTGAATTAAATTCAAATATGGACTGTTAGCCATGCTATCCTAGCATCATGCTTATTGTTTGCAATCATTTCGCTGTGCAATCGTGCGGTAGCACTCGTCTGCTTTCACAGTGCACCATCTATATAAACGCGTGGTCCACCCACGCGAAATATGTTAGCGTCACCTTTTTACGACTTCGTTTTTAGTCTGAACACGAATTACATCGAGGACGCGCAACACAAGCGGCACCCGGCACTCTCTGTTATGGATATATATTCATATCAAAAACGAGGAGCACCTCATATTTCGTTTCACTTCAAGCGCACAGTGCTCAGACGACTGAAGGCTAGAAGGAGCGCAACGTTCGTGATATTCTTGATGTCAGGACCAGGGGTGAAAAAACTTCTGATTCACCGAATATGATCGGTGAAAAAACTGGCACTTTCCTAGCCCATTGGTGACAAAATTGTGAAAATGAAAACAATTTTCAACAGACCAGACCAAATAACAGAAGACCATGCCAGCTAGAAGAAACTCAAAGCTCTGTATTGGTCTGTGCTCGCTGACGCTTGCACCGTGAGCATGTGTAGAGCACATGTCGAAACTATGACGCTTCGCTGTATGAGCAAGCTGAGCCATAAGATGCTGCCAAACCTGGTAGCTTCAATCAGGATAGTCTTGAGCAAGTGACAGAAATATACTGCAAGCTATACTATATCATTGCTGACGTCACAGGTCAGTGGTGACGCAGTGCCTTTCCAACACCCCTCAGATCGGTGTTTTTCACATATTTTTTCCACCAAGATTCACTTTGCGAACTAACCAGTGTGAAATGCCAAATAATTAGACTTGTTACTTTTCGTAAGAATCGTGGTTGGCCGCAGCATCTTGCGACAAACGTGATCAGCTTGCTACGCGACGTTTTAAAGCGTCGTGCCATGTGAGACAAATGGCCCGAGTGGTCACCACGCGATGATGCGTTGGGTTTAGTGAACGGCTGTGGGATGCTGTTGGTTGTGTTAATGTCGTGAGAAGCTGACTGACTAGAAGGACGTAGCTAATCGTCAGTTTTTTAAATGCTTTAACACGCGCCCGGGTGGCCGGCTAGATACCCTTCGCTCAGGTGGGGGGCGGGGTCAATTTGACCCCCCGCTGAAATCTCGGTAACTAAGAAAGCTAAAGATATTGAATTTGCAGGGTGTATTGACCTGTATGTGAACTCACTTTGGTCAAATTTTCAGGTTCCTAAGCCATGACCTTCGGGTCAGAAAAGGTCAAACAAGGTCAAGTTACAGGTCGGTCTCTAAAGTGCCCCCAGAACTTAGATAATCGTTTCTAAACAAAAGGTCACATGCTCATTCAAGGTCAGTAATCTTTTTTTACCTTTTTAACGTCAAGGTAACCAAGATCATGCAAGATTGCTTTGAGTTTTGCATTTGACTAAGCGACAAAGATGACACTAGGCAGTATATTCCTAAAACAAAATGCTGACCTGGATCATTTTAGATCAATGGCCTATTCTGACCTCTAAGTAGTCCATGGAAGATGAAGAATGCGGTTCCTCCTATCAATAGATTTGAAATGAGCACCAGAAACTATCCCGCACAGCAAGTCCTAGAGTAATAAAACAGGTTGTTGTTTACCTTACCCTGACCTTCATACCTGACCTTTGGTCAAGACACTTTGCCCATTCAGTTGTTGTGTTGTCTAAGAAATTATTTCAGAGACGTATGGCTTCGTCTAACACTCCGTTGTTGTATCAGATTGAACGATTCCCCAGAAATTGACTTCGCTGAAACCATGGCCTGACTGACTTGCCACATGTCAGCGACCTTACAAGGTACATCTAAATGTTTTTTTCCCAAACGATCCGGTATTCAATTTTCTACAGCTATGCAAAATGTTACGCGGCCACGTCGCGCCGTTCGGAAATCATTCTGGAAAAACCTTCAGAGGGTCAGTTTGACCCCCGCCCGAGCGCGTGTTAACGTTGAAAGCCCTGCCGGCCGAGGAGTGTTGCTTGTGGATACCTGAGCTGTAACTTCAGAAGTAAACAGAAGGCGTTAGAGTGACGCATGTCAAGGATTCATCCGGGACTTCCTGCTGCCTAGAGGTACAGCGGTTTTGTGGTAAGAGACAGAGCATCGCTGGTGTAGGCCTCTTAAATGAAGAAACCAAAGGTGTTGAAAAATATCGTTTGCTTCCTTTGGTGCCAATATTGTATGGGTTTTGCTCTGAATAATTGGGGTCATGTTAGGAAGTGCGAGTTCTCCACTGGCAGTAATTGTGTGAAGATAGTGAAGGTCGCCAACCCTTCGAGCTGATTATACGATAACGTCACAAAACCTAAAGTGATATTGTTTTGAGGTACATCTAGCACCATGTTATCGCTAGATGTAGGACTGCAGGGATGCATGCAGTCTTGAGAAATACGTGGGGGTGAGAAAGGGATGTGGTAGCGGTGCAGGAAGAAAAATGGCTAAGCCTGCCTCAGAAATCTACCTAAAACAGTTATCTCCCCAGATTTGACCCACTTTCTTTCCACTGCTGGGAATAGAAGTGTAGTTTTTCAAAAACCTTTGGGGCTGTACCCTAAACAAGTGTGACTAATGAAAAATATTGGATAAAAGTGGTAACTAAACATAGAAAACTACATCCCTGCCTAGGAGGCACGATCCCTCTCCCCCACCAATTGAATAGGAAACTACGCACCTCTAGACTGATTATGTAGATTGTGTCTTTATCCGATAATTTTATTAGTTTAGTCTCAACCGTCATTCAGTGTTTGATGGCCATCAATAATACTTTAGTGCAAATGAACTTCCGAAACGAAACTGTTTGGTGATTATGGCGCATCACAATTGATTTGTCTTTCTTTTTGTAGTTTATCGCACTTAGAGTTATATTGCAACGGTCTGCGAAATATTTGACTTCAGGTGACAGTTTAGACGGTTTGAAACTTCGTCGGTGATAAAGGCGCGGTCCCCCCCCCCCCCCCCACTGATCAGAACTGTTTGTTTCTCAGTCCCGGATGTGCCGAAATGAAGTGCAGTATAATCGGAGCCGCCATGGGCTTGAAGCGCATTGTTGTGGTTAAAGGCCCATATGGCAGTACCACAGGTGTCGAGGAAGCAGTCACTATACAAAGCGCTGTGTGCCGGCATGAAAGACATGTTTGGGTAGCTTTACTAATTTTACCAAATAAATCTGACAGGGAGTCAGTCTCCCAGGACCCGATGTGCAAAATGTCGCCAATACATCTGGTGTAGTACGTTGATTTGAAGTCTCATTGTGAGAGAGAGAGATGAATCAAGACAACTACTACAGCTGGTGGTGGTGCACGGCAGAATGGCTACGCATCCAATGTGCCCACTAAGTTTGCAATGTGTACCAGGTTATTGTCAAATATGTGAGTTTGTATTTGGAAACTATGTCAGTTGGGAACAGTCAGATGGAATGATACCGAAGGAGTATGTGTTATCCAAGTTTTCCTCCATCATATTCACCACAACAACCCTATATATTCTGTGATAAGAAAATTACTACCAGTTTTTGTTGCCCTCTTTGTAAAGGTCGTCCTGTGAAGTACAAATAAGTTAGAAACATCTGTTTCACCCACTCTCTGTTCTGTTCTTCCACTTTCTAGTTAGGACTAAGTCAGACAGGTGAGCTGGGATTAGCGATAGTGTGTGGACTATAATCCTGCTGCTACCATACTGATTATGCATTGTCTGGAGTCGTATCTTCTTCCAGCACTATAAACCAAAGTCGCTCATCCGATATGTCGATTACACTGACGCATTTGGGTCCATGAGATTGACTTCTGCTAGATTTCGTTGCCAAAATCGACAGAAAAAGAACTTGTCATAAAAACTTCATCAAACCGGTCATACATGCCTCGATAGATCGAAAATAAAATGCACAGGAGAGAGCGATATACACAATACATGGTACGTCGTACTGTGCGCAAAGCATGTTCCCCAGATGTCCTAAAATATTTTGTCAGCCGAGTTTTGTTGGGAGAAATGATGTACAGCACAAAGATTTGTTAAATCAACACCTGGGGCACACGTTTACGGAGTGCGTAGGCCCAACTAGAGGAGGAAAAAATGACATACACGCACCAATGACACACATTATAGCATACCTTAACTTTGAAGGGCATACCTTAGCAAAGGCACAAGACAAAGCGGACTGAAGATATTATAATTGCTGCGTATCCGTTAGCTATGACAAAGGCTGGACTAACAAGCATCATTGTAGGATATTGATAGGAAACGCTGTTCGTCACGTAAGGTACGCCCAGAAAGAGCTCTCTGCTCATTGATTTCAATACCGCTGTCCTGTGGCAAATTGCTTTTTGACCTGAGATACAGATCATCGAAATCTCCTGGCCTAACTTTCTATGTCTCGTGTAGCCCTTAACATATACGGCACGAGCCCATAATGCTGTGTGCCCCGTGTTAGGGCATATAACCTTCCTTTTTCATTATTTTAGTATCCTTTTTATCGTCGGTGTATGCGCAGATTCGCAACATTTGCAATCTTTTACCGGCCTGATGAGTGAAATGTTTTGCGTTGAACTATTCACAGGTGACCATATGTACTGCCTGGAGCCGTTGATTTATTCAGATGCATGGAAATGATGGCGTAGAAACTTGGAGCAGCCAGTGCCTCCCGATGCATTGACATACGGGTGTTTGTGGCATATATTTCATAGTCCTGTGAGAAGTGTGTGTGTGAGTGTGTGTGTGGTGTGTGTGTGTGTGTGTGTGTGTGTGTGTGGTGTGTGTGTGTGTGTGTGTGTGTGTGTGTGTGTGTGTGTGGTGTGTGTGTGTGTGTGTGTGGTGTGTGTGTGTGTGTGTGTGTGTGTGTGTGTGTGTGTGTGTGTGTGTGTGTGTGTGTGTGTGGTGTGTGTGTGTGTGTGTGTGTGTGTGTGTGGTGTGTGTGTGTGTGTTTTGTGTGTGTGTGTGTTGTTGTGGTGTGTGTGGTGTGTGTGTGTGTGTGTGTGTGTGTGTGTGTGTGTGTGTGTGTGTGTGTGTGTGTGTGTGTGTGTGTGTGTGTGTGTGTGTGTGTGTGTGTGTGTGTGTGTGTGTGTGTGTGGTGTGTGTGTGTGTGTGTGTGTGTGTGTGTGTGGTGTGTGTGTGTGTGTGTGTGTGTGTGTGTGTGTGTGGTGTGTGTGTGTGTGTGTGTGTGTGTGTGTGTGTGTGTGTGTGTGTGTGTGTGTGTGTGTGTGTGTGTGTGTGTGTGTGTGTGTGTGTGTGTGTGTGTGTGTGTGTGTGTGTGTGTGTGTGTGTGTGTGTGGTGTGTGTGTGTGTGTGTGGTGTGTGTGCGTTATCGTACTGCTGTAAACGTTCACATTTGTCGCACGTGCACGCTTCGCCATTTGTATTTCAACGATTGAGGGTTTCCCGGCTTGCTCTCACGCCATGGGTAGGTTGGGAGTGTCGCCGACTTCCCTAGTAGGGCACGCGAATCTGGGGACTTCCTAAGCATCTTTGGGGTTCTCCTATTCCAGCCCACATCCAATTTTTTCTCTGGATATCGCCTACTTTAAAAATAACTTCCTGCATATATTAAATTGAACACAGACACCTCGCGACCTGGCGGGACCTCATGTTAATCGCAATCCATCCATAATCGCCTTCCGCCAAGTACTAAGACATCTAGGGCCCGGTACCATGTAGGACTAATGCCCTGTAACTCAGTCAGTTAACGTGTCTGTCTCCCACCTCACATGTATCAGTGTGTGTGTGGGGGGGGGGGGGGGGGGTAAATCGCCACGGTGCTCGTTAAAGTTTGCCTTGTAGTTTGGTTGTAGTTTGCCTTGTAGTTTGCCTTTTAGTTTGCCTTTTAAAGCCTCATATGGGGTAGAAGTAGATTCTCCCGAAGTAGGTCCTCCGACATGAGCTTTTGTGGGAGCAGGTTTTCTGTGTAAACTTGGTCTTCCCTTGTTTTCATAGCTGTTCCGAGCATAGGTCTTGCTGTAGCAGGTCTTCTGACCGAAGGTCTCCTGAGCGTACGCCCCCCGAGTGTGAGCACTCCGGGAATACGTCTCCCAGACATAGAATCTTCCGAAAGCAGTCTTATGACCCCCATCCTTCCCAGCTCGGGAGGAAGAGCTCACCGTTACTGCCTAGTCAGTGGTGAAACTGGCTTCGTTGCATCACAAGCTCCCGGCTCTGTGGACTCGATGGACAGCCGTAGAGGACACCAGTCATGTTTTAACACATGAATGCATTTGCATACGTTTGGGAACCCTGTTCAGGAATCCTAGTCCACGACCTGACCGGTGTCACGTTTGCACTCTCCACATAAATGTTTATGCTGTCTAGCATTTACACACTCCGCAGTTCAGGACAATTCCTTGTCGACAAATCCGGGGCGAGCGATTTGCACTGGCTGGGGTGCACGTATCTGTCAGGGACCCACAGCGCCAAACAGGGAGTCCTGTGTTGAAGGGGCAAGGGGTACCTCAACCGACTAGAGCCTCTTGCCGGTTACCCCCCGATTTCGCCCGAAGATAGATTTCTTTTGAATTTTTACTGGGATTGGTGGAATGCTTTGGTAATTGGCGTTTGCCTCTGGTTTTCCTTCTGGCCAATTACCAAATAAGTGTTTGCGTGCAATGGAAAACATTGCTAAATAAAGTTACATAATTCGGAGATAAGGATTGGCGTGCAGAAGGCTGGGTTGACATGCTGTTATGGATCTCACAGACATGTTTTGAAATTTCAGTGAAGGGCTATGTAGCACTGAAAGCAACTTTCAGTTCATTTCGAGCGTTGGGTGGTGTTTGCTCTTTGAACATGTTCTGTGTAGTTGTATCGATCAGATACACATACAACCATTTGTGCTTGTATGTGACCTGTGATTTATTTGCTAAATGGGAGGAGAAATACAGGATATGCAGAAGCGTAATATGCAGGAGTGTAGTTTTGAAAATATGCTTGGGATGGGCGGAAGATGGAAAAATGACCACCCTTGTTTTGTTGCTGGGAATTGGAGCTGACGCCCATTAAATGAAAAGGAAATTACATCCATGGCAGAATATACCACCAATGCGGGAATATTGAAGAATGATTATCGTCCGTACAATGAAATTTCGCCCTCTTAGAATGCAAAGTTAAGTGATCGCACCTACCTGTACGATGGGCAGTTACCGAAATATGACAGTCTACTCTGTAGCCTTCAGCATTTCATAGGAGATTTGTTTGTGAAATAGCATGCATCGCGTAACTGGAGCTTTGTAATTAACCGTAACTCCCCTTTTGTACTATTTTCTTTGCAAGCAGATCACTTATGTTTCGCTAAGCATTTGTTAACAGCGATTGCAAGTAAATTTTCCTCTTGGTTCTGGCAGCGGCGGCGGGGGAAATTTTGATCGGGGAAGGCTTTCCAGGGGGCTTCCCGGACGAATGGGACCTATGCCGCGGGGTCATATTGAGGGTGCACAAGGGCACAATGAACTTGTACTCAGGAAAACATACATCGGAGAATTTTAGACGAACAATACCTGCCAATGCCAGCAATGTAGCCAGCAATATCCGCTAAAAGCCATGCGGGCTTTCTGAGCCGGCACGTGGCGAGCCTGCGGGCAGGGGGGGGGGGGGGTGGGGGGTGGGCACGGATTTTGAGTTGGGCGGCAGGTTTTTCAGTGGACCTCCTGAACCAAATAAAGCCTCCTCCTGCGCTGCGCCGTGTTCTTGGGGGAGGGACACACAGAACATCGACCCTCTCATCGAACTACTACATGTTTCCTATACCAAGCGAACAAATGTCGGCAGTTTAAAATTCCAGAGTGGAGGCCTTATTATCTGACAAAGGGTCTCGCCGACCTAAAACAGGGCCACCTGTCCCAGAGAAGCGCCTACCAATGCAGAGACGGGCCTCCCAATTCAAAGCAGGATGCTTACGATTCACAAAACAGGATATCCGATTCAAGACGGGGTCTCCAAATCTAGTCAAGTGGCCTCGGTATCCAAAAACGAGGCACCTCGATCCAGAACTGCGGCCATCCGATGCATGAATGAGGCCGGCTGCTCCAGAAATGAGCCTCCTGAATGCAGAGGGTGCCTTCTAAACCAACACAGGGACCTTCTATTTTGTAACGGGGATCCTCCGAGCCAGCAAAGGAGCCTCCTTAACACAACATTGGGCCTCTTGATGTAAAGGATTGGATACCTTACTTATGAAGGTGACTTCAGAACGCAGAAAACGGATCTCTTGAGGTAGCAAAGCGTCTTCCGAGTTCGATTTATTACCCCCTAGCTAAGTTATGGGGCCTGTTTAAGCTAAATTGCGTTGCTTTATGTGTAGCTGCTATGCCTTTAGTTGGGAGAAAAGACACCTCCCCATTTTTTTTTTGAGGGGGCAAAAACATACTCCTGCCCCCTGCTTGTCGGCAGATGGGCGGAGTAGCTGTCCGCTCTGACTCCCCCCATGTCGCACCGCCCCTGTCTTCGTGCTAAAAAATGACAGCTCTAGTATTAATCGAGAGAAACTTTGCCAGGCAAATAACACGTTCGTATAGCGCTGTACCAACATTTGCCAAGAGCATTTGAGTGTTTTGCAATATTTTGGTCGTTTTGGTCGTTTTCCAATACTTTTTGGTATTATTTACGTGCTAACAACTGACTACTAACAACTGAGCTAACACCCGTCACCGCCTCGCTCATCCCACACCGCACAAGACGTCTGACTGGGGGTCCAAGTGATTTGGTAGGAGCTCATGTTGCGTTCCATCCAGGTACGCAGACAAGGGGCACGTAGGTATCACGACTTTTGTGCTACGGCAAAACTCCTACGTTAATAGTGCTACGGTATCAGTCATACAGCGTACATGACATTACTTCTAATGCAATTAATCCTACACGACAAAACTTATGCTTCAAAAACTTATGCACGTCCTTACATATGCTGCAAACATGTATATAGCCTTTAATTATACGTGGCATTACATCTACTGCAAAACCTATAGACAGCGAGAGTGCTACACGACAAAACCTAAATGCGGAAGTCTATACCTGCCATTACTTGTATAGCAAGGACTAATGCAGTCTTGCCATATACGCAACATGACTTCAATCGCAGCTGGTTAGAAGCGGCATTTTTGAGGCATAAGTTGTGCCGTGTAGCACTTATGTCGCGTATAAGTATTTGCAGTAGAGGAAAAGTCGTGAATAAGTAATGACTGTACATAGGAAATAATGACGGACAGGAGCTTTTGAAGCATGAGTTTTGTCGTGTAGCAGAATTGTCGCTTGTAAGTTTTTGCAGTAGAAGTGAGGCCATGTACAAGTAGTGAATGCAAATGGTTTTGCAGTAGAAGTGATGGTGAGCATAAATTTACAAGTATAAATTTTGTCGTGTAGCACTAATGTGTAGAATTTTTGGCAGTAGGGGTAACGTCGTGTAGAAGTTATGACCATGGAAGTGTTTGACAGAAATCGCTAGTGGCTTTCGGAAGCCACGGGATAGCAAGTTGCGAGATGGCGCAAAGTGAAGTGGACACGACCATTGGCTGTCCGGTGCCATGATAATCCAGATAAACAATGGAAATGATTTTATCCAGCTTAAGCTCCATCAGCTTGTTACATTTGGTTCGCTGCCCACTTCCATCACTTATCAGAGTTATGAAAACTTCTTAAACGCCCTTTCTACAGGATCTACCGCTATTTACAGGAATACCTGTGGTTTGAATCGTGCATAAAATGCTTCCAGGGATTGTGCAAATTTTTCGCATTGATATGCAAGCTCTGTTGAGGCGAATATATCACTGCCTGTCCGACCACATGCAGATTTTTGTCGAACATTGTATGCGGCCACCTGTGCACATATTCGTGTAGATCAGGTGTCGGAGCTATGCAAATGCTTTTTAGGCTTCACCTGTACGTGTCGTCACTTACAGCACTGTCGAAGTGGCACTGGCAATGAGGTAATCATATCGAGCAACGGGCCTAATGGCGGTGCCGCGCCATCGCTGCGTCGTCTCGCCGCGCAGCCGCGCAGCCCACCCACATGCAGGCGCTGGGTTCCCTCCTGATAGCATCATATCACCTTCTATCACATATACAACCGAACTCGAACCCATGGTGCGTGTTACTTGTCGCTGGCCAGTTCAGCGCTCCATCACCCAGACGCGGCCATACATCAGGTCCATCCCTGTGGAGGTGCCTGGTCCGCGGCGAGCACCGTCGAGCCGTAGTCCATGGTGAGCGTCGCTGGATCACCCGCCGACTGCCGTGACGAGCGCAGGTCCGTGCTTTTGTATGCCATCACTGGAGGCCTGTGAAAGCTGGCGTCGCCTTTTGGGTGAAAGCTCATTGCAGCCGATGGCATTCAGCACCGGCGCATCGGCAGCCGTACACGGATGCTTCATCTGAATAAGAGACGGATGGCGCATTCTATCTCTCGGAATTGCATTTGAATTTGACCTGCCAATAGTCCAAACACGGATTTCATGCCTCTTCGTGACATCTGATTTTGTCGGGGATTGGCGGAGCGCAAAAATGATCGCCTGGGTGTAAAGCGCAGCAAATGCTGATTAAAAAAGGGAAGGAAGTAAATTTCGCCATGAAAGTCGCGCTCAACTGCTGAATCCTACGCAAGCAGGATGTGGGCGACATCACCTCAAGAAATACCTTATAGCTCTGAAGTTTTTAGCTCAGAAGCTTCAAATTTTCACAGGATATATGAAGAATATGTAAACCCATCTACCCAAAATACGCTCGCAACTGTTAAGAACCGATTCCGGAAAGTTCCTTAGGGGTTTCCTCAGGCCTGTCTCTCAGGGGGAGGTTTAAAGCAAGAGAGTTGAGACGCTCCTGTTGGTGTTCACATCTAGATGTGCGCTATTTGCTGGATTTTGAGCAGCTAGAATACGATTTGCTAGTTTTTACTGCTAGGTGGCTTCAGATTAGGCCTTGAATTGATGTGTATTGAGCGGTGGAAGTGGAACCGCTGCTGCTAACCGACGCGATGTTCTTTTGTTGTCTTCACTCCTGGCGTTATACGAAGGAATATCATTCAAAATTCATCCTCGCTATTTTCAACACTTCCACACATACGTTAAATCATACCTATAATCATTGTAAGCCAGCCTGGCCGCTAGTTTGCATCTAGGTCTCATGGTTACATAAATATATGGCTCATGGTTGGTTGTTTCATGACCCCGGACGTTATCTGTTTGATGATCATTCTTATTCCTGGTGCACAAGAGTTAGGTAAGACTCTGCCAGGTCCATTTCCATCTCATTATGGTCAGGGGCGGATCCAAGATTTTGCCAAGGGGGGGGGGGGCCACGCAACATTTTGGGGCCCCTAGAGTTTAGGGCCCCCTCCAAAAAATATCCTTACATTCCACGCAGCCCTATAAAGATAGGCATGCTAAGTATGCGTATGCATAGAGCTCATTCATGTTCCACAGACCATGTCAAAACCTGTAATTTTGAGGCTAAGTATTTCGGAACAACAGGCAAAAGTAAATAGAGTTGGTTGCTAACAACCATCAAACGAAGCACGGGCTTAATTCCTAACTCATTTACGGCTAGCCGGCTGAGCGATATAATCAACTGGTAGTTGATGACGAATGCAGAATTTTTCCGTTGTAATAAGGTAGTACAAAATATCTTAGCATTTGAAATACGTTGAAAAAGTGATGCACTAGTATAATGTCACTCACTCAATAACCAATGAAAATGACTCACACGATGTCGGAGGCATGTAAAATTACGTTCTACATTCGCGCGTAAAAATTCATTGACGCATATCCGACTGCTGCTCTAAGGTGGCGGCACCAATGCCAATAGGAACGCAGGAAGCCAACAAAGTGACCCCTGTCAACGAGTCTAGGGTCCTCAGAGCAGGCAAAAAGAAGCCAAGGCTAACGTGGTGGGCCCCTAAACGAGCGGTAGTGCCCCGTCAGACTGACATATAAGGCCCCGGTCAGAGTACAGTACCCTTTTAGCAAAGGAAATTATCCAATACCATCAGTTAATACCCTTGTGCAATCAAGAGGGCATGGACAGGTTAACAGGAAGAGCCTCGATAGGAACGAGGAGCCCCCGCAAATGAGATCAAAGGGAAAGAACCCTCATACATCAAAGTACAGGGCCCCTGAGCATCGAGTGTCTCGGTGCCTCACCTTATAAGCTCCTCAGTAACAGTACGAAGGCCCTCCACGGCTGTCGAAACAACCCGAGACTAAAATGAAGACCTCCTGAGCAACTGAGTAAACCCTAGCATAAGGGGGCCCGAGAAAAGCGTATGGAGCTTTTCGGGCGAATGGGAAAAAAATGTGGAGGAAAACCCTGCATCGACTAAGAATTCGCAGGCATGGAGGCAGATAGCGTCCCAACGACAGCGTTAGCAACCACGAGAAAATGCAAAGAAATCAAGGGAAACGTGGAAAGCTCCCTAGCGATCAGATTGACCCGGCAAATAGACATACAGGGCCAGGGCAATCAACAGCGCAACGCTTCTAGAAAGCACAAAAACCCAAAAATTTTCCCCGAGCAATAGTTTTTTAACCAGCGAATAATTCACTTCGCCTGCTTATGAGCTCTTTATTTTTACTAGTTATTGTTCCTGGTCGCCTGTTGGCACAAAAGCTTCCAATTTTATTCGGTTTTTGTTGTTAGAAAACTGCGTCCGTTCGGCCGGTTATGGCCCCTTTGCACCCTTTAGGTCCCCTCGGCATGATCCATGGGGGCATAGTCTCGTGCCTCCAGCCACCCTCCGCATCCGCCACCGGCCCGAGCAGCTCAATACATGGGGTCCGCCAAGAACACAGGGCCATCCATTTAATTAAGAAATAATCACGACACAATGTGTATGGCTCCAAACGATCAAGTGTGTCCGACCAGGCTGACATATAGGGCACCCGTCAGGATCGTAGGGGCCTCCATTCAAAGGGAAAGTACCCAAGGCCCATTGTAAAGGGCCCCCGAATGATTGAGTGTGCGGGAGCAGGTTAACAGATAGGGCTCCCATCAAGAACGCAGGGCCCTCCATTTAAATAGGAAGCACCCAAGACCCAATGTAGAGGGCCCCCTAATGATCGAGTGTGTCAGAGCTGGTTAACATACAGGGCCCCCGTCAAGAGTGTAGGGCCTTCCATTTAAATAGTAAGTACCCAAGACCCAATGAGGAGGGCCCCCGAATGATCGAGTGTGGCCGAGCAGATTATCAGATGACCCCGACAACCAAGACCCAATATACAGGGCCCTCGAACACTTCAGCGTGGCCGAGGAGGCGAACAGATGGGTTCCCGACATGTGCGTAGGGTCCTCCATTGAGATGAGCAGTACCCAGGACACAATGTGGAGAGCCCACGAATAACTGAGTGTGCCCGAGTTAGTTAGCAGGTGGGGCCCCCGACAAGAGCGTAGGGTCTTTCGTTCAGCTATGAAATACCCACGATATGCTGGAGAGGGCCCGAATAATCGAGGGCGACAGAGCAGGTTAACAGATATGGCCCCAAAAAGAGCGAAAGGACTTTCATTCAAACAGGAAGTACCCACAACCAGATTTAGAGGTCCCCTAACGATCGGATGGACCGAGCATCTTATCAAAAGGGGCCCCGACAAAAGCGCAAGGCCCTCCATTCACTTAAGAGGTACCCAAAATCCAGTGCGGGGGGGGGGGGGCGAAAGATGGAGTGTACCCGAGCAAGTTATCAGATAACCCCGATAGGAGCGCAGGGTCCTAAATTCAAACACCAAGACCCAATGTGCAAGGCCCCCGAGCAATCCAGTGTGGCCGAGGAGACGAACAGAGGGGGCCCTTGACAAGTGCGCAGGGCTCCATTCAAATAACACGTGTCCAATGCCCAATGTAGAGGGCCCCCAGACGATCGAATGTGCCCGAGCAGGTTATCAGATAGCTCTCCCCCCCCCCCCGCTCCCCCCAAAACAGAAGTGCAGGCTCCCCATTCAGAAAAGAAGCACCAAAGACCCAGTGTAGACGGTCCCCGAACGACTGAGTGCGCCCAAGCAGGCCATTAGATGGGCCCCCGGCAAGAGTGTAGGGCCCTAAGCAAGTGACAGAGAATTGGAAGCGCCCTAGACCAATGTAGAGAGCCCCTGACCATACTGCGAGTGTGTCAGTATGTTAACCGAGATCAGGAAAGAATTAACTTTGTTTGTTCATGAACTCTATACTTCTGCTAGCAATTGTCCTTAATCGTCTGTAGGTCCAAAGGCGTGAATTTTTTGTAAGAAAACTGCGTCTGTTCGGCCGGCTATGGGCCTCTTCGCAGCCTTTAGGTCCTCTCGGCATGGCCCATGGGGACATGGCTCCGTGCCTCCCCCTCCCCTTTCTATCCGTCACCGGCCCGAGCAGCTTAACAGATGGGGCCCGCCAAGAACATAAGGCCATCTATTCAACCAAGAAATACTTACGACAAAATATGTGGGGCTCCTAACGATCAAGTGTGCCCGAGCAAGTTAAAATATAGGATCCCCGTATGCAGGGCCCCCGAACAATCCAGTGTAGCCGAGGAGGCAAACAGATGGGGCCCCCGACAAGTGTGTAGTTCCCTCCACTCAGATAGGAAGGACCCAAGACACAACGTGGAGGGCCCCCGGATATTCGGGTGTGCCCGAGCAGGTTAACAGATAGGGCTGCGGCAAGAGCGTAGGGCCTTCCGGGCAAATGCTGAATTACCCACGGCACGATGTAGAAGGCCCCGAATAACCGAGTGCGCCAGGGCAGGTTACCAGGTGTGTCGGTGGTTAACCGATACCCACGTAAAGGGCCCTTGAGCAACTGGGAATGCTCCGGCAGGTTAAGATATCGGGCCTGGGCTATAATTCACAGAGCCTTTCTGGTGAATGAAAAGAATCCGTGGAAGAGCCCTTGATTGGCAAGAGTGCCCTGGCACGCTAGCAGAAAGGACCCAGCAACACCGTACAGCCCTCAGAGCAAATACAAAGACATCGAGGGGAACGAAGAAGGTTCCTAAACAATCGGAATGACCCTGTAGTGGGCATATAGGTCCCCCAAAAACAGCATAGGGCCTATAGGCAGATTACTGAGGTTAAGAATTTCCCATGCACAACTTGTTTAATCTTTGAAAGACTGTTTTTACTTCTCGTGGGTCCTTCACTTCCGATTGCAACTATTCTTGGTGGCCTGGAAATCCAGAGATGTTCAATTTTGTTGCGTTTTTTCAACTATGCCTTTTCGACCGGACATGAGCCGCCTAGGAGCCATTGCCCCCCCCCCCTGGGCCAAGGGGGGCATGTCCCGTGCTTCCCCACCCTCTGCACCTGTCCCTGATCATGGTGAAGTACAGGATATTTTGTTCTATGCGGCCACAACGCTGGAGTACGAAGTCGCTTGGTGTGCAAAACACAGGCAAACTCCATTTTTCAACACCACTAAACACTGACGGTTTTTCAGGACCTATGATCACATATAAGTCCTGGATGATGCATCCGAAGAACCGTAATCCAACAAAAACGGGCTTACGTTTGATTCCAGATGGTGCTTGAACTTTGCTGCCGCTGGTGACTTCAACGCACAGAACTCTTGCTTGCCTCAAATTTAAGCACTCTGTGCTTAGGTAAGGCATAGGTGAGATGTGCGCCTGTCAAGGCATCCGTTTTACAGCAAGTGGAACAATAAATTCCCTAGCACTGCGTTGCACGGATTAAAAAGGCTGAGATAAGTTTACAAATTAGTAATGTGGTTCTCATAGTGCAGTAGTTAAGCTGCGCGTCTGGGAAACCGGGGGTGGGGGTCCGATTCCTCCTGGATTCGCCCTTCCTGCCAGGGTGACATGTCAGCGATGCGATACAGTATCAGCAACTGGTTGGGTCGTGAAGACCCTGACAACGGCAACGATAATAACCATGACGACGACAACGACGTAAAGTTGAGGTTGAAGTGAATCGGTCAAGTGTGCAGAGTTTGGTGTTTTTTTTTCCATTGAACCGACATCCCTGCCACTTTCGCGTCGTTGACCTGGAGTTGAACACTTGAACTTGAGCGATATAGCGATGCTGCCGCTGCTACTGGCCGCTGTGTCCGCGGCGATCGCTGCCCTCGACTGGCCGTGCTACATCGACGGGCCCATTGGCTGCAGCTTCCTGATGCCCCAATTGGGAGGTATCTGTGGGCAAAGTCGCAGGCTGCCTTGCCCCACGCTCCTAGGACACTGGGACCACGAGAAGCCGAATACCGAGGCGGAGAAGTGGGAGCCTCCGGAGCGCCGGGGCGAGCGTGAACGGCCAAAAGTGAGCGACCGCGAGCGACGTCCCGCCAAATCCGGGCACGGGCCCGTCTCCGAGGAATACCCGACAGCCCGCCGGATACAGGCCCGTCTCTGAGGTGTACTCGAGAGCCCGCCGGCCACAGGCCCGTCTCCGAGGAGTACCCGACAGCCCGCCGCCGAACCCACTCCGCGGCCTAGTGAGAGGCCTATTCCCAATCCCATTGAAAAACCCACTGAAAAAACGATGTAAGGTTCTATGCATAACTGGTTCTATGGTTCTATGGTTCTAAGGTTCTATGCATTAAAAGACCACTTCCAAACCCTGAAAAACATTCTGAAAAAGCCGAATCGAAAACGGATCGAAAACCCGATCCAGACCCGAGCCAAAACCCCGCACAGTCTGTTTAAGGGTTTGTTATCAGCCTTTTTAAAGCCTACTTAGTTAGTTCACCACATCTAGGCCTCCCCATAGTCGATCTCCAAAGCCCGCCACATCTGTGGCCCCACATCCTCCTTCAGTCTTCTCCAAAACCTGCACCTAAGCACTCTTCAAAACCTTCCACGGGGTCCTCCTTTAGGCACACCGTGAAAACTGTTCTGTCTTTTTCCTCAAGACCCGCGACAAAGCCCGCCAAAGATTCTGCTGAAGAGCCATCCCTTGAACCCTTTACAAAGAGTTTCCAGATGAGGATCTGTTGAGGATCTGATCAGGCAGAGCCTTCCCAGGGCCGTGCTGCTGATCCCGTCCGAGCGCCGGCGGCTCCCGCGGCTGACCAGAGCTCGTCTGGCTTCGCCTGGAGCCAGCCTCGTCAAAGCAGCCACCCGGACCACGGCGTTGGCCCGGCTGCCAGCCAGCGCTGGGCGGACCGGCGGCGGGTGACAGGCTGTGCGAGCGCCGGCTGGCAGCCAGCGCTGGGCGGACCGGCGGCGGGTGACAGGCTGTGCGAGCACCGGCTGGCAGCCAGCGCTGGGCGGACCGGCGGCGGGTGACAGGCTGTGCGAGCGCCGGCTGGCAGCCAGCGCTGGGCGGACCGGCGGCGGGTGACAGGCTGTGCGAGCGCCGGCGGGCAGGCCGTGGCTGTCCGTGCCAGTGCAAATTGACAGTGTAGCTCTAGGGGCGGATCGTGCGACATTGCGTGTGCTTTTATGATGCATTGGGTTTGGTCGCGTCGTGTGCCTTAAACCTTCGTGGTGTCCATGTTTCTGGCCCTGAAGATGCAGCCGCTTTCCGATGAAACGCGTTGCGAGCTAATGTAAAAAGTGTCAGTTAATGCCGTTCTTGATGAGCATTTGTAATGGTGCACGTACGGCGGCATGTGAATAAGCTCTATGTATGCATATATTATATATATATATATATATATATATATATATATATATATGCATGTATATAAATTGGTGACACTGAATGCACAAGAACTCATTGAGAAGCCTTTCGAAGTGTCCGCCCCATCATCCGCCTCACAACCAAGTGTGATTTGGCTACTTTGGATGAAAGTCCTCCTTTCTTCTAGGCTCACAGTTCCTTTACAACAGCACTGCACAACACACCTAACAAAAATAAGAATATGAACCTACACTACAAACTATACAACACAGTGCGACTCATCGTCCTTGAGCAGGTATATGTGTAAGGGAGTGACCAATAGCAGCAGTTAAATATGTCAGTGAACCAGCCAATAAAAACTATAAGGGCAGGGCTGAGCTGTGAGTAAGATAAATATGCCACTAGTGTGCGTACATGTAACGAAATTTAATATATTCAGTTGTTTTGATATTGAACTGATCATTATGTTTTATACTCTAATGGCCATCGGTTGAAAAACTAAACAAGTAATCTACGCATGGCCATCTGATGACAAATAATTTCGGTCACTTTTTTGGGACACGCGAAACATCGCATGTGAATACCATGTGAAGAGCGGGAGCAACAAAACATGTGTCCACAGCTTCCGCTGACTGCATTGATACCTGCCGCTAACATCGCCATTTCATTATTTGCGTAATTGGGCCATTACGATTGAAAATTTCTGCACAAGTTGCGCCTTTTGCTTTTAACCGTTCATTGTTAGGCTCACGCCCCACGAAATGCAACTTTTTGCTGATTTTGTTCCATGTTCGTTAACGACAGCTTGCCATTCCAGTCATATAGTCGTGCCTGTCTTCGATGGTATTGAACAATCAACTTGAATTCGTTTTGTTATATGCTCTCCGAAATACTTTACCTTTCAATGGCAGGGTCCACCAGTGCCTGGAGAATATGAACAGGCTGCATGTACATAGGTACTTATGCACTATCTGTGGGGCCTAGCTCCCCCATGGCATGATGCGCAGTGGAGATAGACCCCCAAATTAAGAAAAAAAACTGAAAATGATGTGGTCGAAAAGAGAAAACTTATCTAGGGCGGGAGAGAGGCACCAAGTTTCAGAGGACACTACAAAAAAGTGAGCCAGTTCCCCCCCTCCCCCCTCTTGTTAACAAAGTTCTGGATTTGCCCCTGACCCCACATCCTCAATATTTACGCGAAGCACACAAATCTGCCTACCGATATGCCCAGAAGTTGAACACGGAACACGGCTGTGCAAGTTTTACGTGGCTAAGTTGCATTGTTTCATATATATATATATATATATATATATATATATATATATATAATATGAAATAATCCAGTTTTTGAGAAAATTTACATTTGACCTGGCGTAGTGGAATCAATTCCTGACCTCGCAGTACAACAACAGCGACCGATTGCGGGGCTTTTCTGATCCACTGCGTTTTGCCTCGAAGCCATGTCCATCTTATCTGATCTACATGGAGCTGCAAAAAGCAAGACAAAAAATTGCCATGTTGAGCCGCAGCCCTCCCGGCTCGAATGAGGCCGGCAGCGAGTGGTATTGCAGGACCATCCCACTACGCCAAGCATGAGGCGCTGCCTGTCCGAAGCCTTGTGCATCACATCCACCTCTGGACCAGGGGCAGCGTGTTGCAGATGTCATCATGACAGACGACTGGAAGTCTGTGCAGGAGGAGGACCGCTCCAACAATCATGTTGCGGCTTGGTTGTCAATGGTGTCGGTTGTCAAAGGTGTGTGGTTCCAATACTTAACTTTTGGCGTCATCTACATACCAACAACTGAATAACATAAGTTTGGCACGGCATGCTTTCGAACGTTTCAGGTCCTTATGGTGCTTCGCAACATTTCATGTGAAATTATTGTACTGCTGCGGAGAGTGTCTGGCCACATGCGTGGTCTGGCAAAACCTCGAAATTGTCTGCTGCTCTGTCCTTGGTTAGATGTTGGTCTTTTACTGAGCATGCACACAGAGGGTCGATGATCCACTGGCGGCCGCGGTGTGCGAGTTCAGTGATGCCGCTACATTGCATCGTGGATCAATTCTGATCATCACGCGCATTCTAGTAAGGAACGCAATCAGGTCGTTTTAGAAAGATAGAAGCAGTGCAAGGTCCTTATTGCTTTCAGAGGCGGTGCCGCGGGCCTGTAGTTTTCAGCCCGGCCTTCCCGGACACGTCCTGAGGTGTCCCCTGGATCAGCATGGCCCAGCGATAACCACACCATCATGCTTACTCTCGAGGCGGATGAGCGCGAGGTCCTTTTCGTGCAGCCTCCGGACATTTTCAGTACCTTTTTGCAGCTAGGACACTTGACTGCGTCCGCGAGGTACTGACAGCGACTGAGCCTCAGGACATGCTTGCTCACGGACAGGACCCCGGCCTGCTCTGACTCGATAGGCGGCATCGCTTGTCCTGGGATGATATGAGCTGCTGTTTCGCGTACGTGGGGAGACGGCGCACGGGAGGCGCGCTCGAGCTCGGAGCCTGACACGGCGTGAAACGTTGCCGAGCATAAGCCACACGCATTCTTCATTTTACCGTATTAAACATTGATGCCTTCTTTACTATTCTCTACGTGCTACCAGTGACGCTCATTAAACAATGCTTTTGTGTAGGAAGATATCATGGGATCGAGAAATCCCGAAGCCTCCAGTTCCGGGATTTGGCACGAGCGCCACCGCGGCGCCGCGGGATCGCGGTCCCGAGATTACCAGTCCCGCTTCGGACCAAACCCGCCTGCTCGAAATGCTGTCCGGCACTGCACCAAGCTTGTATCGGACGGCCGAGTGAGTGGGGGCATGCCGAGTGATGATGGTCTCAAGAACGATCGGCTGCTGCCGCCATTCCGCGGAACGCAGTCCCCATCCTAAGCCGTCAAATCCATGGAAAGCTTGTCAACCCCGACCTTTTTGTGTATGCACCAAATGCCAACACTAGGTATCGAGCACGGATAGCAATTGTTTGGAGACAGCGCTGAAAATTACAGTCATCTTATCGAGCATGCCTATAGGCATCGATCGATGCACTATCTGAAGGAGACGCCATTCAACGGTGCAGTCTTTGCTTATCGCCGTGCATACCGATGCGACCTACACTCCAGGCTTTGGCCATATTCATCCAGCATAGACGGCGCGACTTAGTCGGATCATTTACTGGAGAGAGAAGAGCTAAGATGAAATCGCCTGCGACTGATGCACAAGCTGTCAGTCAGTGAACACGGCATGGGAACCGGGCGGGGAATCCTCCCATTTCCCCGACGTAATGCTACCAAATCATTCCATCCTCAATATCGAGAAGGCTCGCATGATTACGGTGCTTTTCATTTGTCGTCGCTCTTGAAGGTCTCTACATTTGCTACGATGCTGTCAACGTCTCAACGCTGACTAAATCCGTTTGATCTCAACAGGCCTGCATCTTCACATCGGGCCAAATTCTTACGACACGGAGTGAGTGAGAGTTACGGAGTGAGACAGACGTATAAATGGTGGGGCCGTCGGGGCCGTTGTCCCTCTCAACTTCATCTGTGCCGCGGGCACCTGATGTGGACACGGCGCGACCGGGCGCCTCTGTGTGCGCCTCCCAGCGGCGGCCGGTGCCGGCCGCGGCCCGTTACTCGACGCCGCTGGACGGCGGCGACTGGCCGGGCTGGTGCGGCTGACCTTGGCGGGGCCGCCAGGGCCGGCCCGTGTCACCTTGGCGGACCAGCTGCTGCACGGCTGCAGCGTGGCCGGCCGGCCGGCAGCCGGCCGCCGCCGCGCCGCCCTGTACCACACAGAATGTAAACTAGGCTATCTAGCTCGGCGCCGCCACCAGCACGCCAAACGTGCATGCTCGCAAAGCAGTCTGCCGGCCAGTAACACGGCGGAGGAGCATTCGTAACGGTGCTGACAGTGACTGCATGCATATCGAGTGGTGAAATCAGTTCTGAAGAACATGGCGGGATTGTTGCAGGCTTCCCTGCTTTTCAATGCATACTACAGCAAGCTGTGGTCTTCGATGAATATAACATTTCTCTGTCGGGTCTGCGTCCGCGAAAAATATTCGTGCAACATGCTGTATTTACATCCAAATATCGCCAGTTTCGGCCACATACTCTCTTCTTGAGGCTGCAGTGTATCCTCCAGGACGTAATTTCTTATGGAAGGCAGCTTCGTGGGTGAAAAGGGCCGACAGCTGTGCACCGAATGCCGTCTTGTGACTTGAAAAAGCAGCATTTGGGTTCTATCGTTTCCCTTTTTCGGCGTGTAAGGTGGCAATTTGTGTGCTTGCATGAGGGCCCTGCCCACAAGTGTTGAGTGGGTCGTCTCCAATGTTGGTTAACACATTATTTCTTGAACACAGCACATATTATAGAACAAGGTGTATATTACACAAGGCCAGGCTTTTGCGCACTAGTGGGTGGTCATGACAACTTTGCCGCTCAAAAAAGAACTTTTGCTAAATTTTTTGTTCAAGTCTGGTTTCAGTTTTGTTAGAATGTGTCCTTGTAGGCCAGATCAAACAACAAGCTCATCAGCTGAAATTTGGCTTCAGGGGCTGCCAATTCAGTAGTCCTTTGTGCGTTTCACTAAGACTCAGCATTTCAGCATTCTGCTCAAAATTACGCTGGGCAATGTTTTACACAAAGATTGAATTGGTTCCAAAAGCAGCGAAATCGAGGTGAAGAGATTCAAAGGTGGCAGCCCTTTTAGTGGCATTATTCGCATAAATAATTTCCGATAGAACTTACATTACAAAATGCAGGTTGATGCCACCACGTGCTTTCTACAGAGTGATTTGATGCCATACTGTCTACGTGATGCGAACAGAAATAGTTCATGGTAGTGCCTAACGTATCTTTTTATTACCTTTCTACTAACATGTGACGAAATTCTAGAAACGGACGATTTTCTTCTTGAATAACGGTCCTCATATAGGGAGCGACAACAGAACCAACACAATATTGCATAAGAATTCGCTTATTGTTATTTTGTTTCACGCTTACTCTACTCACATAAGATCATATTTCTTTTCACAGAAGACAAGAAGATAAACATATGGTGAAAAAGCACTTTCAGACAGAGTCGTGACAGCACAAAGTCAGACATTAAGGCTCAAAGGAAGTCAGAGAGCAGCTTAAATCAAAACACAAAATGCCATCACGAAACCTGATTACATACCACGTGGAGAAGCTAATTCCGATGGGAGGCCTCGAAAACCTGACCGGAGGTCAGCTTACGGAAAGGAGCTAAAAGGATCCTGGCCGAGATCGCGAAGGCAAAGAAGGTCCTATTGCAAAGCTCCGAGCTTTGAGAGGAAAGAGCGTCAAAGTTGGTGCCGACATGGTATTTTGGGCGCACTTTGGTCCTAGGCTTAACATATTTTTTTCCTGCTTATCCCCCACAGCACATGTTACGAAACTACGCCCCTGCGAAGAATATCACCCGTCTTGCAGCCTGGGGTGACCCTCTGTCTAGGTTCGTCGGTTTCTCTCTCCCTCCCTCTCCCTCCCCCCCTCTCTCTCCCTCTCCCTCCCCCCCCCCTCTCTCTCTCTCTCTCTCTCTCTCTCTCTCTCTCTCTTTCTCTCTCTTTGTCTAAGCTTCGAAACAGCTTTGCCTCAGGCTGAGCTCTGCGCGGTTTTGGAGCTCCTCGCACCTACATTGAAGGCGACTGTCCGTCTGTTGTTAAAAAATGCTCCACTTTGAAGATATTAAAGTTAATATAAGCTTTGGTTAGATAAGCTCACATATTATTATTGTTATACTTTTAAGTGGAAAAGACTGCTGTAGGCAAAACATTTTTTTTAGTAAATATGCTCCTCTATACGTCACTGTTTTATTACGTCATTGCACCTAACAGAACAGTGATTGGGAGCCAATTAACGGCCGTTATGGTTGGAAATCCTGCTCACGAAGGCCAAATATGAGCGACTCGAGAATTATATGTTCATTGGCTTTGATCGCTGCATGGCTGATGGAATGACAGGATTTGAATGACGCTACTATGATCCCATGGATGCCTGCGTGACATTGAAATAGTCTCCTCGAAATAGTTTGCACATCTTTGCGGGCGTGTAGCTCGGAAACCCATAGGGGTTAGGTCTTAAGAAGGGCAGAGCTGTAAACTGCACCGAGTACTCTCCAAGATGACTTTTTCAGCTCGAAATCCCCATACAAATGTGGGGCACTCCCTTTAACATCTTCCATTCACCCCAGCTTAGGGGATCTACTCTTTTTCGGTTTTGCGACAGCCCTGTTTCGGTGTCACGTGACAGACCCGCATTAGTCTAGACAAAAAGGCACCAAAAATCCCGAGCGCAGGATCGACAGATCACGCTATCAAGGATGCGCAACCAAAGCAAGCGTATAAACATTACTGAACACTTGGTTAAAGAGAACACGCAGACTGACGCAGATTTTTAAACACGCGTCGGGATGGCCGGCTGAATACCCCGTGCTCGGGTGGATGGGGTTCAGTCTGATCCCCTCCTGATACCTCGAAAATGAAGACATCTAGAGACACCAAATTCACAGAGGAGATTAACCTGCACGTGACCTAACTTGTGTCAAAATTTGAGGTCCCTAGGTCATGATCTTGGTGTCAAATAGGGTCAAACAAGGCTCAATGCAGATTGGTATCCCATGTGCCACCAGGCCTCCTCATTCAACCGCCGTGAAGTTAGATACCTGTTCTAAGCAAGAGGTCAATGAGGTCAGTGACCTTACCTAACTTTTGTAAGGTTAAGGTGACCAAACATCTACGAGGCTGCTCCCACTTTGCCATTCAAACAAGCATCAGGGATTACGGTAAGTGATATAATCCCAAAAATGAAATGGTGCCCCGGGTCATCTTAGGTCAGTGACCACTGATCTTTATGGAGTCCATGGTACATGTCTGTTGCAGTCCCTGTCATTAATTAACTCGAAATGAGCGGCAGAAAATACCCATTAAACTGAGCTCCCGAGTAAAAAAAAAACAGTTTGGCCTCCTTCTGGTCTTCATACCCCACCCGAAGTCAATGGCAGTGGTTGTAATTCTAACATCAATTTGTCTTTCGCCTAAAAAACTATTTCAGGCCTGTATGCCTTCGTCTAACACACGGTTGCTACATCGCATAGGACGATTCCCAAGAAAAGCCCTTCGCTGACAGCCATGGTCTGACTTCGACCTGCCGTAGGTCAGCGACCTTACAAGGTACATCTCATCCTTTACATCAAAATGTTAATTATTCAGTTCTCCACTAATATGCGAAATCCAGCGAGGCTACTTTGTATCGTTCGGAAACGATTCTGGAAAAAGTATTCAGGAAGGTCAAGTTGACCCCCGCCCACTCGAGCGCATGTTATCACGCACCCAGGTGGCCGACTGGATACCCTTTGCTCGGGTGGGGGTCAATTTGACCCCCCTGATATCTCGAGAACTATGGGAGCTAGATGCACCAAATTTACAGCATATGTTGACCTGTACGTGAACTCATTTCGGTCAAAGTTTAAGATTCCTAGGTCATGGCCTTAGAGTCAAATAAGGTCAAACAAAGTCAAAGTCCAGGTTGGTCTCTTAAGTACCCCAAGAACCTAGATACTGTTTCTAAACAAAAGGTCACAACCTCCTTTAAGGTCAGTGACCTGGTTTAACCTTTGAAGGTCATGGTGACCAAAATCATACAAGACTGCTCTAAGTTTTGTATTTGAATAAGCGTCAAAGTTTACGCTAGACAGTGTACTCCTAAAACCAAATGTTGACCTGGATCATTTCAGATCAATGACCTTTTCGGACCGCTAAGAAGTCCATGGAAGGTGTAGAATGCGGTTCCTGCTATCAATAGATACAAAATGAGCACCAAAAACTATCCCATACAGCAAGTCGTAGAATAATAAAACAGGTTGTTTTTGACCTTAGTCTGACCTTCATGCCTGACCTTAGGTCAAAATTATTTGCTCATTCAATTGTTGTGTTGTCTAAGAAAGCATTTCAGAGATATATGGCTTCGTCTAACACTCCGTTGTTGCATCAAGTTGAACGATTCCCCAGAAATTGACTTCGCTAAAACCATGACCTGATTTTGACCTGCCACAGGTCAGCGACCTTACAAGGTGCATCTAAATTGTTTGCACCAAACGATCCGGTATTTAATTGTCCACAACTATGCAAAATTTGGCGCCGCTACGCCGCGCCGTCCGGAAACCATCCTGGAAAAACCTTCGGGGATCAACTTGACCCTAACCCCACCCAAGCGCGTGTTAATAGTCAAAATACTGACCCCGTCCTTGAAGAAGCTATGGGTCTAGTTTCTACGCACGAAATACAAACTAGGAATTGGAATAGACAACAGAAGCTCATGTAGCCCTACCAGGCCGGCGGAATTCGTTTAGGATGCTCTGTGGCAAAGTTATCACAGCCTTATGCGACTATGCAATCAGCACGGTTGGCGGGCCATGAACGGAGTCCAGCACCGCTTGTCCCTGCAGATCTGCCCATGTTGGCCGATAGCGAACTTGCAATGCCAGCGGCTCCGCCGCGCCGCGCACGTGCAACCTGCTGAGAATTTTTACACTGCATTGCAACGGCGGGCACCGCTCAGTCTGCGCATGCGCAGTCTTCCCTGGACCAGGCGGACTCCGAACGCCCGCGGCTACGCCCGCCCGCCGCAGAAGCGGCGCCCGCGCGACTGCCGCAGTTCGGTGCGCGAGACGCTGGGGAGTCCTGCGCGCGGCGGGCGGCCGGCCGGCGGATGCTGCTGCTGCTGCTGCGTGACGATCGCTGAAAGTGCACGATGCCCAAGACATTCCGGTTGCGAGAGCAACTGAGCAGCAACTATGATACGCTGCTCGGTGACCTGAAGGCGCAGGACGAGGGTGTCCTGCACAGGAAGTATGTGGGAGAGGACGATGGAGACTCGGAGGACGAGGACGACCTCTATGACGACTTCAAAGCGCCGGTGCAGCTGCCACAGCGGGAACCGCTGGATCTCAAGTGCAGGCCGGCGGAAAAAAAGAAATCAGCATCGGCACCAGGTGAGCCGCCACGAGCCTTAGCCGTTGATTGCAGGCCGCCGGAGCTGACCTTCTATTTTCCAAGTTCATTTGAGCTGCCACCAGGGGCTCACGCAAGTGGTGCCATGGCCCATCTTAGAATCCATGTGGGTATTTCTCGAGTGAGAACAGTTGCGTGGTCCTGCAAAATTGATAGCTCCCAGAAGCATAATGGATCCAGGTTGAAGATGCCTCAGACGCGCGAAAATGAGCAAAAATGGTTTTGGCATGTGCAATTTCGACTCAGATTCGAGAACATAACGAAAGTTTGGGAAGGGTTTCCATAAGACAACGTATGGAGCTTATCCCACCTTGGGATTCCGGATAGGACACCCAATCTACGTCGTCAAACGTTATAAATCCCCATTCCGCCTCTAGTTTTACTGTGGCCTAACTGACTTGTTTCTCGAGATTTGATTCCTGCTCCGTCCGTACAGGGCTCGGTCTCCATCTTTGTATAAATTTTCCGGCGGAGTTAGGTCGAAGACACTCTGCCCGGCGTCTTCTGTTGTGGTTTGGAGCGTCGCATATGAATCCACGCTCCAGCATCACCCCGCAGCCGTGCGCGGTATTCATTCCACAAATTCTAACAAAATCCGACCATCCTTTGGTTGGAAGCTGGATTTTGTGTTATCTGCACGATGCCCTGTAGTAAGTTGCACTGAACGGAATGCGCCGAAAGTGCAAGGATCGAGAAGAACACGCCTGCGCACACTGCAAGCACACAAACAGGAGCGTAACCGAACCTTCGTGACAGCAGGCATCCGGGCTGGTCTGACAGGAGTGCAGTCTGGTCGTCTTCGCAGGGGGGATGTCCACGCGGGTGATGTCTATGCGCACGCGGCGGGTGTGGGTGCCAAACCTGATGATTGAAACCGAACCAAACGGTCTCATGCACGTCCTGATCACCGACAGAAAACCTCATGTTACTGGGCAGAGGCGAAACATTCCCAAAAAAGGTTGTTTGATGCAGTGCCGTGTGGGGCTAATTCTTTACAACGCCGTAGATCCAATGTCTTACTTTTTGGGGTGACCGCGATGTAGCTGTATATCCAGAAAGTACAATCGTTTTAATGGGAGAAAACCGAGCATCACATGTATTTTCCTCGTGCTGCAAGCTTTCATGTTGGGTGTTCAGTACGACACTCTACCGTTGCGGTTCGAATATGATGGAAAGATTTGAATGAATGAAAATGAGTGTTAGAAGGCCAACTTTCGAACAATCTCTCATTTCTCATTCAGAGTCTGAAAACACGATGTGTCGCATGGAGCTTGTCCAGTTGACAAGATCATGGTGCGACTAGTACTGGTTTGGGCGATCTGGGACCAAGGACAGATTTGCGTTTTAACTGGTGTGAGTATCGAGGACCATGGGCTTTATCACTACAGAAATGTTCATGGGTCTATTTCTCTTTTGGTGCCACTTTATGTGATCAAAGCACGAAAAGTAGTCCGGTCAGCCTTAACGTTACTGAGGTCCGGCCGTTATAGGGTTCACACCCACCGACACCAGGTATGGTTGCGCTTATGGTGGCAACCGTGACCTTTGTATGTGAATTTTTCAAGAAGGTTTGTAAGCTGTCGGGCTGGCATTAGGTAGAGCGAAGTGTCGGCATTCAACCCTCCCGCGCTATCCATCCTGTCTTCAAGAAATGCCTTATCATTGACAGCTCTTTCCATGGGAGTCCTATTAAGTCGATGTCTGTCTGAAAACAGGTTATGCTTGTTGGGTGTTGAGAACAAATATTTCCGAATCATGGATCGCGAGAACGAATACCACAGTGAATGTGTTTACGTATGCACCAATGACCCCATCAGGTCATTCTGTGGCAGTGTCTGACCATGAATACCACGCACTAGCAGATGTCAGTGATTAGCGAAGAGAGCTGAGAAGCAGCTTATAGAAGCGTTTGAACCTTCTGTCTTTCGTGGGGTGTTATGACAAACTTGTGTAATCATTCCATCATGGTCGCACGCATGGACTTTATGGTGTCCACAAACCGTGAATGTCCACAGAGCGATGCCAGAAATATGGTGTACCTGTTTGATAAATTTCGCAAGCAATGCGAAGCAAGAAAGAGCGTCAAATTGTGTACAAGCTAATCCAACAAGAACACATTGTTTTTCACGAGAGGTGGATGCTGGGGCAACGAATTACCAAAAAGTGAGAACCTGCCAACGTACACAGACCAGTCATCTCGCACCTCAGAACACCGCTGTCACCTAAGAGTGAAAACCCACCTACACAGGCCACTCCTCTCGCACATCAGAACGCCACTGCCGCCTAAGGGTAAGAGCCTCCCGACCCACGCAGACCAGTCCTCTCAGATCTCAAAACACCACTGCCGCCGAAGCGGAGGAACCTACCGACCTACACAGACCAGTCCTCTCACATCTCAAAACACCACTGCCGCCGAAGCATAAGAACCTACCGACCTACGCAGACCAGTCCTCTCACATCTCAAAACACCACTGCCGCCGAAGCGTAAGAACCTACCGACCTACGCAGACCAGTCCTCTCACAGGTCAAAACACCGCTGCCTCCCAATTGGCGTCATGTCAGGAGCAGTAAAAAAGTAGTCGTGGCAACTTATACCCTCTGTAGCGACCATTGGGTTAGGCAGTTGGTAGCTGTGGCTACGGTGAGTAGACTTCCACGATGACTCCGGTTGCGGGGTTGTATTGAGCGTATGGCCTATAACTTCTGCACATCGCTCGATACACAGCTCTCGCCTATCAGTGACAGCGAGCTGACCAAATGGTGTTTCTGTTTCGAACTCACAACCGTGACTTGTGGAAGCGGCACCGCGGTGTGCTTGGTTTTCAATGATCGGTTTTTGTCTTGCGTTTTTCGAAGTTTTCAAGGGCAAATTAGGAGTTTTAGCGCTCAAGTCGAAGGCAGAATACAAGATTGATGGGAAATAACATCATCTATTATGTAAATATGTAACCAATGCATCTGGACAGCTAAGAAAAATACAACATGACGCTCGTGGCGTAACTCGCTGGTGTCGTTGTGTATGTAGGAAAGAATAAATGCAAACTTAAGTTCTACACCACTTTTATGTCATCCCGTTCCGTATTCAGCATACATTTGTTAGTGCAAGGTTTTACCTGCTGCGGTACTGAACTCGCCTCGCAATCCAGAACCCTCAGCCTGTTGGCAGGCCGCTCTCTCCTTCGACGTTTTGAGGTAGTGTGCTACGTCACTGTTGCGCTTTAAATACAGTGTAAACAAAGCCGCAGTTACACATAGTAATCATACCCCACTCTCTAATAAAGTAGTAAGCATGTGGTATTTTCATTGAAAATTAACGTTCCGTGCTGAAGACTGTAACACAGATTTTATACAACTTGATACGTATTTGGTACCAGCAAAGCGGCAACACCTATTGTGGTTGTCGGTGATGACCGAAATGCGTAGAGGTCTCTGTTCTCGCTATGCTCTGGCCGTCCGAGCCCGTCCAGAGAAGCGAGTTTGCCGTTGTTTGAAGTGTGGCGCGTGGGCTGCTATGTCTAAAGGTAGGCAGGGTGGTCGGCAGGCGGAGGACATAATGTGCTGGTGAGCGGGGTATGTCTGAGAGCGGGGTGAAGTCCACAGAAGGCATTTTGGGGCTGGTGGGATAAGCTCCCGTGGTCTGGCGGACCGCGGCGTCTCTCTTCCAGTGGTGGCGAGTGACGTGCCGTGCGGTCTTGCTGGTTCGGGACGGGATGGTTGTCATCTCTGGTTACTGACTGAGGTCACTTTGTTTCTAGTCCGAATGGAACCTTTTGGTTGGATAGATATCCGGGATCAGCGCCCCCTCAAGCGGTGTCTGTTGTGTCAGCCCTGACAAACCATCCCATCATGGCATTACGAGTCAACAGCAGAAGTGGGTGGCGAATGCGTCCCGTGTCGTAATGTTCGGCGCGGTCCGTCCTGTCCCATGCCATCTGATCTTAAGGCAAATGCTGCCGACGGTCGCAGGCCATCCCAGTCAGGGGGCAAACAGTGAGTGTCTACAGTGAGTCAAACCCGCTCCGCCAACGGTGGGTGAATCGGAAAGCAGGGGCGCCGACCAGCTGTCGGCACGGATCTTCCTTGCCTTCCACTTATTTCCATTGTGAAGGCTTAGTCCTGAGGCCAGAAACAAAAAGAAGCCCGGAAAGATTTAGGGTTGGAACGATACAATAAAACACACTATATCATAGTCTCGATTCAGCATGTTGGGGCTTCATGCATACATGAGAAGATTGCACAACTCAACGATAAGCATGATTAACTTTCATTTACACGGGTGTCAAGCGTCTGCATTATAATAATTACCCAGGCACGCTTTCCGTTTCATTTCTGCCGCCTGCACCGCCCCTGACATGCAAACTGAATCACTAGGTTCCGTTACCGGCACAAGGGTGTAGATTAGTGCTGACTTAATCCGATCACCAGGGCACGGCGCATTCGCCGCAGCGCAGCGCGTACGTGTACACCGAATCCGATGCTCCCGTTCCATTGGAGCGATAGCGGACCGGATTCCAGGGCGGGCGTCTGGCCGGCTGCACAGCTGCAGCCCCCGTAGCACGTACGCTGTGCCCGGTCAGCGTTTGCCAAGGCCACAGCGGCTTGCGGCGCGCGCGGCGCGCTCGCTGCTAATGGCTCAGCCGCGCGCCGCCCCACGTGCCCGCCATGCTCATGGCTGGATCCTGCGGCGCCACCGCAGCGTCGCGTGACGGCGCGCCCCCGGTCCGACCAGCGGGCCCCTTCTGACCCAGGCGACCCATTTCTCCAGGCCAAAGGGGTCGCTGTATCAGCGGGTGTCCCGGTGTGCCTCCCCTCGCGCGACGGCCGCGTGCCTGGCCTGCTGACGAGGGGCGGAGGGGAGGGGAGAGACCGGAGGGGAGGGTGACGCTGGGGTTAGCGGAACGGCCCAGCTGACGCCCGGGCAGGGGAGCACGCACAAGGCAATAACAACCCCCGCCCGCCGACCTTTGCCTGGTCGCCGCCCGGGAAGCCCAGCAGTGACCGATAGTGGCCCTGACCCTGGACTACGGCCGGCGCGAAATGGTCCGCTGCTCACAAGACGCCCCTGTACAGGTCTGGGCGTGCCCTCTATAGGGTGGACTTCGTGAAATACCTGTCAGAATAGATGGGAGGGGCGCGGCAATATCAAGGAGGTTTTCTTAAATGGCCCGTTAACCCTCATCGGATCCCTTTGCGACGCAAGACACTGCCTCCAATGTCTGCAGTTTTACAGGTCGAACGATGGACACATGGGACAGCCGGTCCGCTGTCGGCAGTGCTACTGCTCAGCTCATCGTACCTCCGACGGCCATGCACACTGATGGTCGCATCTGTTGTGGGCTGTGGGCCGCTGTGGACAGCGCCTTTGCCGCCCACAGCGTCCGAGTGGGACCCATAGGTCTGCACTGGCGAGACGTAGCCCAGGCTCGCTGGGCGCCGGCTAATCATTTGTTATTGTCGGATGCCGTGGGACGGCTCGTCCGCGCGGCCGACTGGCGATACCATCGTCCCGCAGCGCCGCCTCCATAAACAGACGGGCCCGGTCCGGTCCGGTCCGGTCCGGCCCGGCCCGGCCCGGCCCGGCCGGCGGCCACTTTCGTTGGCGGCTTGGCGCTGCGGGAGATCGGGACGGGGACGACGGGACAGCGGACGACGGGACGGCGGGACGACGGATGGGCGGGCGACGGGACGATGGGACGACGGGGTGCGGTGGTTCGCGGCGCGAGCAGCGGACTGATTCTGACTGCTGCAGCGCGGGGAGTGAGTGGCAGAACGTTCGAATGGTCTGATTTTGAAGGAAAGTCAGTGGCACCACCGCCTCTCCACACCTGGACACGCCCTCTGCGGAGGAATGCCCACCGCGCGATCACGGCGAGAGGTCGATGTGCAGCCCAGCTCGGTGCCGCCCTTGTTTTCGCCTCGTCCCTGCCCGGCTCTGCCGCGACTCGCCGTCGCCCCCGCCTCACACAGGCGTGCTGTTTAAGGAACTTCGTATAAGCGGGCGTCGTCTCCTCGTTGCACCTCATTCCCTGCGACAAGATATAGTCGAGAGGCTAATTCGCGCCCTCAGACCTGCTCAGTGCGGGACAAAACGACGCTGCTCAGTCCGGGACAGAGCGACGCTGCGACTGATCTGCTCGGTGCGGGGCAGAGCAACACTGCGACAACCTGCTCAGTCCGGGACAGGGCGGCGCTGCGACTGACCTGCTCAGTGCGGGGCAGAGCAACGCTGCGACAGACCGGCTTCATGCAGGACAGGGAGACGCTGCGACTGACCTGCTGTATCAGCGGGTGTCCCGGTGTGCCTCCCCTCGCGCGACGGCCGCGTGCCTGGCCTGCTGACGAGGACCGGCTTAATGCAGGACAGGGCGGCGCTGCGCTGACCTGCTGGGTGCCCCGTGGTCTTTCCGTTACAATTGCAAGTATACATTTGTATAGGTCGTGCGCCAGTGCGTGTTTTTATTCCATTTTACGGGCCCATCCCCAAGCTCGGGCGCTTTCCCGACCTGAGTGCCCTTTCTGAGCTTATGATAGCTGTCCCTGAGTCCACGTTTTGATGTCTCCCGATCGATCAAGATACCTTTCCGGACTCGAGACGACCACTTTCGGAGCCTAAGATGGGCTTTGGTCTGGACCGAGATGGGCCCACAGCGCTGACTGGGACACAATCAACGAATTACTTTCATATCCGAGGGCGCATTATGAGCTGCCTGAAATTATGGGTGAGGGGGTAAAAGGCTAGTTTTGCGTTAATCCCAAAAGATGAGGGGGGGGGGGGACTTCGCTCCTCCCAGGAGACACCCGTCCTCGCCCCTGCCCGCGCACGGGCCGAGTCCGGGCGGCGTGCGTCGGCTCGGACGTGCGCCGCGCACAGCTGCGTGTTCAAAAGGGCAGCGCGTCAAGACCCGTGCCGCAGCATCCAATTGTCTCATTAGTGTGTCAGGTTCTGTGTGCCAGGGTTGGGTGCAGGCTGCGGCCTCAGGGCATGGCCTCACCGTCTCCGGGGACGGGAGCTCGTGAGGCGTGCTGGTCGATTCCTGACGCAGACCGGTTTGCGATGTGACGGTGTCCACCGCAGCTTGACCTCTCTGCCCGGACGGTTCGCACACCCGACAGGCGGCTCCCACGCGGCGCTGGCCGCTCCCACGCGGAGTAGCCGTTCTGCATGCGTGTTTTTCGCGCCTGGAAGACTTTCGTTTTACAGGCAAACGAGTTATCAGATTTTATCCTGCATCACGCTACATGGCTTTTCGAATTTGCTCATGACCGTGGATTACGCGCGGCGGACTGTTGCTGGGGGGTAGAGAAATGATCGCATGTCTGAAAGTCGGATGAAACTGCTGGTGCCCTCACCTCTACTGTTGCATCAAATGCTTTCAGGCAGCCAATGAGATGGTAACAACTCCGTCGTGAGGCCGGCGGTGCATGCTGAGACGCTGAGCTCGCTGCTCGGCGCCCGCTCGGACAGACGTCCGATCCCATCCCGATCAGCGCCCAGGTATCAGCACCGATCCCATCCCGATCAGCGCCCAGGTATCAGCACCGATCCCATCCCGATGGGCGCCCAGGTATCAGCACCGATCCCATCCCGATGAGAGCCCAGGTATCAGCACCTATCCCATCCAGATGAGCGCCCAGGTATCAGCAGAAAACATAACATCAGATGCAAACGTTGCTGTGGATCGGACGCCGTTATAGTTTTACGGAGTTGTTACAACGATGTATTAGTATCACGCATAGACTGATTGTTCAGACTGCGGTCCTCGTATGGTGTATTAGTATGCACCCTGTGTACATGATAACACAGCAGGCGGGGGCAATAGCCCGGACAATTATTCCATCCGTAACATGCGGCGTGTGCTGATGTTTGGTGCCGGGATCGTGGGTGCACTGCCCACCTCTTGGCAGGTCCACCACGTGTCATTAGCGCATGCGTGAGTGGATCACTACATCGACGGCAATGATCAGGACCGAGCGTGTGCTTTTGATTCTAGGATAGTACTTGGGCGGGTGGCCGTGATGAAGTGGCGTTCAACTCGAGGATGGTACGGGACGGGTGGCCGTGATGAAGTGGCCGTTTTAGGTTGCACGGGTCTCCATCCTGTGTTTGCACACGTGTGTGGTGTTGGCTGTGGTCTTTTGCTGGCGGGAGCTGCTCGGTAACCCCAGCCTCCTGTTCGCCGGACGGCCCGGCGGAAATCCGCCCCGGCCGGCAGTTCCCGGCCGTGACGCTGTGTGCACGTTATCGTCACCAACGCCCGACCGCCGCTAGCCGGAGGTGACCCAGTTCCGTTGGGATGCGTGCGCATAGTTGGGTCATCTCTCGTCGTGAGTCTGGCTCGTCGTGTTCGATCTTTACCGCACTGAATATACGCTTCAGACTATGTGCCGCTACTCACTGCTCCTTTAGCTTCTCACTACGTGGTGTTTGACCTTAGCGCCCAAGATAAAGCT
>NW_023596297.1:40105233-40122959 GCF_011947565.3 Pollicipes pollicipes | reverse complement strand
CTGCTGCACGGCTGCAGCGTGGCCGGCCGGCCGGCAGCCGGCCGCCGCCGCGCCGCCCTGTACCACACAGAATGTAAACTAGGCTATCTAGCTCGGCGCCGCCACCAGCACGCCAAACGTGCATGCTCGCAAAGCAGTCTGCCGGCCAGTAACACGGCGGAGGAGCATTCGTAACGGTGCTGACAGTGACTGCATGCATATCGAGTGGTGAAATCAGTTCTGAAGAACATGGCGGGATTGTTGCAGGCTTCCCTGCTTTTCAATGCATACTACAGCAAGCTGTGGTCTTCGATGAATATAACATTTCTCTGTCGGGTCTGCGTCCGCGAAAAATATTCGTGCAACATGCTGTATTTACATCCAAATATCGCCAGTTTCGGCCACATACTCTCTTCTTGAGGCTGCAGTGTATCCTCCAGGACGTAATTTCTTATGGAAGGCAGCTTCGTGGGTGAAAAGGGCCGACAGCTGTGCACCGAATGCCGTCTTGTGACTTGAAAAAGCAGCATTTGGGTTCTATCGTTTCCCTTTTTCGGCGTGTAAGGTGGCAATTTGTGTGCTTGCATGAGGGCCCTGCCCACAAGTGTTGAGTGGGTCGTCTCCAATGTTGGTTAACACATTATTTCTTGAACACAGCACATATTATAGAACAAGGTGTATATTACACAAGGCCAGGCTTTTGCGCACTAGTGGGTGGTCATGACAACTTTGCCGCTCAAAAAAGAACTTTTGCTAAATTTTTTGTTCAAGTCTGGTTTCAGTTTTGTTAGAATGTGTCCTTGTAGGCCAGATCAAACAACAAGCTCATCAGCTGAAATTTGGCTTCAGGGGCTGCCAATTCAGTAGTCCTTTGTGCGTTTCACTAGGACTCAGCATTTCAGCATTCTGCTCAAAATTACGCTGGGCAATGTTTTACACAAAGATTGAATTGGTTCCAAAAGCAGCGAAATCGAGGTGAAGAGATTCAAAGGTGGCAGCCCTTTTAGTGGCATTATTCGCATAAATAATTTCCGATAGAACTTACATTACAAAATGCAGGTTGATGCCACCACGTGCTTTCTACAGAGTGATTTGATGCCATACTGTCTACGTGATGCGAACAGAAATAGTTCATGGTAGTGCCTAACGTATCTTTTTATTACCTTTCTACTAACATGTGACGAAATTCTAGAAACGGACGATTTTCTTCTTGAATAACGGTCCTCATATAGGGAGCGACAACAGAACCAACACAATATTGCATAAGAATTCGCTTATTGTTATTTTGTTTCCCGCCTTACTCTACTCACATAAGATCATATTCTTTCACAGAAGACAAGAAGATAAACATATGGTGAAAAAGCACTTTCAGACAGAGTCGTGACAGCACAAAGTCAGACATTAAGGCTCAAAGGAAGTCAGAGAGCAGCTTAAATCAAAACACAAAATGCCATCACGAAACCTGATTACATACCACGTGGAGAAGCTAATTCCGATGGGAGGCCTCGAAACCTGACCGGAGGTCAGCTTACGGAAAGGGAGCTAAAAGGATCCTGGCCGAGATCGCGAAGGCAAAGAAGGTCCTATTGCAAAGCTCCGAGCTTTGAGAGGAAAGAGCGTCAAAGTTGGTGCCGACATGGTATTTTGGGCGCACTTTGGTCCTAGGCTTAACATATTTTTTTCCTGCTTATCCCCCACAGCACATGTTACGAAACTACGCCCCTGCGAAGAATATCACCCGTCTTGCAGGCCTGGTGGTGACCCTCTGTCTAGGTTCGTCGGTTTCTCTCCCTCCCTCTCTCCCTCTCCCTCCCCCCCTCTCTCTCCCTCTCCCTCCCCCCCACCCCCCTCTCTCTCTCTCTCTCTCTCCTCTCTCTCTCTCTCTCTCTCTTTCTCTCTCTTTGTCTAAGCTTCGAAACAGCTTTGCCTCAGGCTGAGCTCTGCGCGGTTTTGGAGCTCCTCGCACCTACATTGAAGGCGACTGTCCGTCTGTTGTTAAAAAATGCTCCACTTTGAAGATATTAAAGTTAATATAAGCTTTGGTTAGATAAGCTCACATATTATTATTGTTATACTTTTAAGTGGAAAAGACTGCTGTAGGCAAAACATTTTTTTTTAGTAAATATGCTCCTCTATATGTCACTGTTTTATTACGTCATTGCACCTAACAGAACAGTGATTGGGAGCCAATTAACGGCCGTTATGGTTGGAAATCCTGCTCACGAAGGCCAAATATGAGCGACTCGAGAATTATATGTTCATTGGCTTTGATCGCTGCATGGCTGATGGAATGACAGGATTTGAATGACGCTACTATGATCCCATGGATGCCTGCGTGACATTGAAATAGTCTCCTCGAAATAGTTTGCACATCTTTGCGGGCGTGTAGCTCGGAAACCCATAGGGGTTAGGTCTTAAGAAGGGCAGAGCTGTAAACTGCACCGAGTACTCTCCAAGATGACTTTTTCAGCTCGAAATCCCCATACAAATGTGGGGCACTCCCTTTAACATCTTCCATTCACCCCAGCTTAGGGGATCTACTCTTTTTCGGTTTTGCGACAGCCCTGTTTCGGTGTCACGTGACAGACCCGCATTAGTCCAGACAAAAAGGCACCAAAAATCCCGAGCGCAGGATCGACAGATCACGCTATCAAGGATGCGCAACCAAAGCAAGCGTATAAACATTACTGAACACTTGGTTAAAGAGAACACGCAGACTGACGCAGATTTTTAAACACGCGTCGGGATGGCCGGCTGAATACCCCGTGCTCGGGTGGATGGGGTTCAGTCTGATCCCCTCCTGATACCTCGAAAATGAAGACATCTAGAGACACCAAATTCACAGAGGAGATTAACCTGCACGTGACCTAACTTGTGTCAAAATTTGAGGTCCCTAGGTCATGATCTTGGTGTCAAATAGGGTCAAACAAGGCTCAATGCAGATTGGTATCCCATGTGCCACCAGGCCTCCTCATTCAACCGCCGTGAAGTTAGATACCTGTTCTAAGCAAGAGGTCAATGAGGTCAGTGACCTTACCTAACTTTTGTAAGGTTAAGGTGACCAAACATCTACGAGGCTGCTCCCACTTTGCCATTCAAACAAGCATCAGGGATTACGGTAAGTGATATAATCCCAAAAATGAAATGGTGCCCCGGGTCATCTTAGGTCAGTGACCACTGATCTTTATGGAGTCCATGGTACATGTCTGTTGCAGTCCCTGTCATTAATTAACTCGAAATGAGCGGCAGAAAATACCCATTAAACTGAGCTCCCGAGTAAAAAAAAACAGTTTGGCCTCCTTCTGGTCTTCATACCCCACCCGAAGTCAATGGCAGTGGTTGTAATTCTAACATCAATTTGTCTTTCGCCTAAAAAACTATTTCAGGCCTGTATGCCTTCGTCTAACACACGGTTGCTACATCGCATAGGACGATTCCCAAGAAAAGCCCTTCGCTGACAGCCATGGTCTGACTTCGACCTGCCGTAGGTCAGCGACCTTACAAGGTACATCTCATCCTTTACATCAAAATGTTAATTATTCAGTTCTCCACTAATATGCGAAATCCAGCGAGGCTACTTTGTATCGTTCGGAAACGATTCTGGAAAAAGTATTCAGGAAGGTCAAGTTGACCCCCGCCCACTCGAGCGCATGTTATCACGCACCCAGGTGGCCGACTGGATACCCTTTGCTCGGGTGGGGGTCAATTTGACCCCCCTGATATCTCGAGAACTATGGGAGCTAGATGCACCAAATTTACAGCATATGTTGACCTGTACGTGAACTCATTTCGGTCAAAGTTTAAGATTCCTAGGTCATGGCCTTAGAGTCAAATAAGGTCAAACAAAGTCAAAGTCCAGGTTGGTCTCTTAAGTACCCCAAGAACCTAGATACTGTTTCTAAACAAAAGGTCACAACCTCCTTTAAGGTCAGTGACCTGGTTTAACCTTTGAAGGTCATGGTGACCAAAATCATACAAGACTGCTCTAAGTTTTGTATTTGAATAAGCGTCAAAGTTTACGCTAGACAGTGTACTCCTAAAACCAAATGTTGACCTGGATCATTTCAGATCAATGACCTTTTCGGACCGCTAAGAAGTCCATGGAAGGTGTAGAATGCGGTTCCTGCTATCAATAGATACAAAATGAGCACCAAAAACTATCCCATACAGCAAGTCGTAGAATAATAAAACAGGTTGTTTTTGACCTTAGTCTGACCTTCATGCCTGACCTTAGGTCAAAATTATTTGCTCATTCAATTGTTGTGTTGTCTAAGAAAGCATTTCAGAGATATATGGCTTCGTCTAACACTCCGTTGTTGCATCAAGTTGAACGATTCCCCAGAAATTGACTTCGCTAAAACCATGACCTGATTTTGACCTGCCACAGGTCAGCGACCTTACAAGGTGCATCTAAATTGTTTGCACCAAACGATCCGGTATTTAATTGTCCACAACTATGCAAAATTTGGCGCCGCTACGCCGCGCCGTCCGGAAACCATCCTGGAAAAACCTTCGGGGATCAACTTGACCCTAACCCCACCCAAGCGCGTGTTAATAGTCAAAATACTGACCCCGTCCTTGAAGAAGCTATGGGTCTAGTTTCTACGCACGAAATACAAACTAGGAATTGGAATAGACAACAGAAGCTCATGTAGCCCTACCAGGCCGGCGGAATTCGTTTAGGATGCTCTGTGGCAAAGTTATCACAGCCTTATGCGACTATGCAATCAGCACGGTTGGCGGGCCATGAACGGAGTCCAGCACCGCTTGTCCCTGCAGATCTGCCCATGTTGGCCGATAGCGAACTTGCAATGCCAGCGGCTCCGCCGCGCCGCGCACGTGCAACCTGCTGAGAATTTTTACACTGCATTGCAACGGCGGGCACCGCTCAGTCTGCGCATGCGCAGTCTTCCCTGGACCAGGCGGACTCCGAACGCCCGCGGCTACGCCCGCCCGCCGCAGAAGCGGCGCCCGCGCGACTGCCGCAGTTCGGTGCGCGAGACGCTGGGGAGTCCTGCGCGCGGCGGGCGGCCGGCCGGCGGATGCTGCTGCTGCTGCTGCGTGACGATCGCTGAAAGTGCACGATGCCCAAGACATTCCGGTTGCGAGAGCAACTGAGCAGCAACTATGATACGCTGCTCGGTGACCTGAAGGCGCAGGACGAGGGTGTCCTGCACAGGAAGTATGTGGGAGAGGACGATGGAGACTCGGAGGACGAGGACGACCTCTATGACGACTTCAAAGCGCCGGTGCAGCTGCCACAGCGGGAACCGCTGGATCTCAAGTGCAGGCCGGCGGAAAAAAAGAAATCAGCATCGGCACCAGGTGAGCCGCCACGAGCCTTAGCCGTTGATTGCAGGCCGCCGGAGCTGACCTTCTATTTTCCAAGTTCATTTGAGCTGCCACCAGGGGCTCACGCAAGTGGTGCCATGGCCCATCTTAGAATCCATGTGGGTATTTCTCGAGTGAGAACAGTTGCGTGGTCCTGCAAAATTGATAGCTCCCAGAAGCATAATGGATCCAGGTTGAAGATGCCTCAGACGCGCGAAAATGAGCAAAAATGGTTTTGGCATGTGCAATTTCGACTCAGATTCGAGAACATAACGAAAGTTTGGGAAGGGTTTCCATAAGACAACGTATGGAGCTTATCCCACCTTGGGATTCCGGATAGGACACCCAATCTACGTCGTCAAACGTTATAAATCCCCATTCCGCCTCTAGTTTTACTGTGGCCTAACTGACTTGTTTCTCGAGAATTTGATTCCTGCTCCGTCCGTACAGGGCTCGGTCTCCATCTTTGTATAAATTTTCCGGCGGAGTTAGGTCGAAGACACTCTGCCCGGCGTCTTCTGTTGTGGTTTGGAGCGTCGCATATGAATCCACGCTCCAGCATCACCCCGCAGCCGTGCGCGGTATTCATTCCACAAATTCTAACAAAATCCGACCATCCTTTGGTTGGAAGCTGGATTTTGTGTTATCTGCACGATGCCCTGTAGTAAGTTGCACTGAACGGAATGCGCCGAAAGTGCAAGGATCGAGAAGAACACGCCTGCGCACACTGCAAGCACACAAACAGGAGCGTAACCGAACCTTCGTGACAGCAGGCATCCGGGCTGGTCTGACAGGAGTGCAGTTTGGTCGTCTTCGCAGGGGGGATGTCCACGCGGGTGATGTCTATGCGCACGCGGCGGGTGTGGGTGCCAAACCTGATGATTGAAACCGAACCAAACGGTCTCATGCACGTCCTGATCACCGACAGAAAACCTCATGTTACTGGGCAGAGGCGAAACATTCCCAAAAAAGGTTGTTTGATGCAGTGCCGTGTGGGGCTAATTCTTTACAACGCCGTAGATCCAATGTCTTACTTTTTGGGGTGACCGCGATGTAGCTGTATATCCAGAAAGTACAATCGTTTTAATGGGAGAAAACCGAGCATCACATGTATTTTCCTCGTGCTGCTAGCTTTCATGTTGGGTGTTCAGTACGACACTCTACCGTTGCGGTTCGAATATGATGGAAAGATTTGAATGAATGAAAATGAGTGTTAGAAGGCCAACTTTCGAACAATCTCTCATTTCTCATTCAGAGTCTGAAAACACGATGTGTCGCATGGAGCTTGTCCAGTTGACAAGATCATGGTGCGACTAGTACTGGTTTGGGCGATCTGGGACCAAGGACAGATTTCTTGCGTTTTAACTGGTGTGAGTATCGAGGACCATGGGCTTTATCACTACAGAAATGTTCATGGGTCCATTTCTCTTTTGGTGCCACTTTATGTGATCAAAGCACGAAAAGTAGTCCAGTCAGCCTTAACGTTCCTGAGGTCCGGCCGTTATAGGGTTCACACCCACCGACACCAGGTATGGTTGCGCTTATGGTGGCAACCGTGACCTTTGTATGTGAATTTTTCAAGAAGGTTTGTAAGCTGTCGGGCTGGCATTAGGTAGAGCGAAGTGTCGGCATTCAACCCTCCCGCGCCATCCATCCTGTCTTCAAGAAATGCCTTATCATTGACAGCTCTTTCCATGGGAGTCCTATTAAGTCGATGTCTGTCTGAAAACAGGTTATGCTTGTTGGGTGTTGAGAACAAATATTTCCGAATCATGGATCGCGAGAACGAATACCACAGTGAATGTGTTTACGTATGCACCAATGACCCCATCAGGTCATTCTGTGGCAGTGTCTGACCATGAATACCACGCACTAGCAGATGTCAGTGATTAGCGAAGAGAGCTGAGAAGCAGCTTATAGAAGCGTTTGAACCTTCTGTCTTTCGTGGGGTGTTATGACAAACTTGTGTAATCATTCCATCATGGTCGCACGCATGGACTTTATGGTGTCCACAAACCGTGAATGTCCACAGAGCGATGCCAGAAATATGGTGTACCTGTTTGATAAATTTCGCAAGCAATGCGAAGCAAGAAAGAGCGTCAAATTGTGTACAAGCTAATCCAACAAGAACACATTGTTTTTCACGAGAGGTGGATGCTGGGGCAACGAATTACCAAAAAGTGAGAACCTGCCAACGTACACAGACCAGTCATCTCGCACCTCAGAACACCGCTGTCACCTAAGAGTGAAAACCCACCTACACAGGCCACTCCTCTCGCACATCAGAACGCCACTGCCGCCTAAGGGTAAGAGCCTCCCGACCCACGCAGACCAGTCCTCTCAGATCTCAAAACACCACTGCCGCCGAAGCGGAGGAACCTACCGACCTACACAGACCAGTCCTCTCACATCTCAAAACACCACTGCCGCCGAAGCATAAGAACCTACCGACCTACGCAGACCAGTCCTCTCACATCTCAAAACACCACTGCCGCCGAAGCGTAAGAACCTACCGACCTACGCAGACCAGTCCTCTCACAGGTCAAAACACCGCTGCCTCCCAATTGGCGTCATGTCAGGAGCAGTAAAAAAGTAGTCGTGGCAACTTATACCCTCTGTAGCGACCATTGGGTTAGGCAGTTGGTAGCTGTGGCTACGGTGAGTAGACTTCCACGATGACTCCGGTTGCGGGGTTGTATTGAGCGTATGGCCTATAACTTCTGCACATCGCTCGATACACAGCTCTCGCCTATCAGTGACAGCGAGCTGACCAAATGGTGTTTCTGTTTCGAACTCACAACCGTGACTTGTGGAAGCGGCACCGCGGTGTGCTTGGTTTTCAATGATCGGTTTTTGTCTTGCGTTTTTCGAAGTTTTCAAGGGCAAATTAGGAGTTTTAGCGCTCAAGTCGAAGGCAGAATACAAGATTGATGGGAAATAACATCATCTATTATGTAAATATGTAACCAATGCATCTGGACAGCTAAGAAAAATACAACATGACGCTCGTGACGTAACTCGCTGGTGTCGTTGTGTATGTAGGAAAGAATAAATGCAAACTTAAGTTCTACACCACTTTTATGTCATCCCGTTCCGTATTCAGCATACATTTGTTAGTGCAAGGTTTTACCTGCTGCGGTACTGAACTCGCCTCGCAATCCAGAACCCTCAGCCTGTTGGCAGGCCGCTCTCTCCTTCGACGTTTTGAGGTAGTGTGCTACGTCACTGTTGCGCTTTAAATACAGTGTAAACAAAGCCGCAGTTACACATAGTAATCATACCCCACTCTCTAATAAAGTAGTAAGCATGTGGTATTTTCATTGAAAGTTAACGTTCCGTGCTGAAGACTGTAACACAGATTTTATACAACTTGATACGTATTTGGTACCAGCAAAGCGGCAACACCTATTGTGGTTGTCGGTGATGACCGAAATGCGTAGAGGTCTCTGTTCTCGCTATGCTCTGGCCGTCCGAGCCCGTCCAGAGAAGCGAGTTTGCCGTTGTTTGAAGTGTGGCGCGTGGGCTGCTATGTCTAAAGGTAGGCAGGGTGGTCGGCAGGCGGAGGACATAATGTGCTGGTGAGCGGGGTATGTCTGAGAGCGGGGTGAAGTCCACAGAAGGCATTTTGGGGCTGGTGGGATAAGCTCCCGTGGTCTGGCGGACCGCGGCGTCTCTCTTCCAGTGGTGGCGAGTGACGTGCCGTGCGGTCTTGCTGGTTCGGGACGGGATGGTTGTCATCTCTGGTTACTGACTGAGGTCACTTTGTTTCTAGTCCGAATGGGAACCTTTTGGTTGGATAGATATCCGGGATCAGCGCCCCCTCAAGCGGTGTCTGTTGTGTCAGCCCTGACAAACCATCCCATCATGGCATTACGAGTCAACAGCAGAAGTGGGTGGCGAATGCGTCCCGTGTCGTAATGTTCGGCGCGGTCCGTCCTGTCCCATGCCATCTGATCTTAAGGCAAATGCTGCCGACGGTCGCAGGCCATCCCAGTCAGGGGGCAAACAGTGAGTGTCTACAGTGAGTCAAACCCGCTCCGCCAACGGTGGGTGAATCGGAAAGCAGGGGCGCCGACCAGCTGTCGGCACGGATCTTCCTTGCCTTCCACTTATTTCCATTGTGAAGGCTTAGTCCTGAGGCCAGAAACAAAAAGAAGCCCGGAAAGATTTAGGGTTGGAACGATACAATAAAACACACTATATCATAGTCTCGATTCAGCATGTTGGGGCTTCATGCATACATGAGAAGATTGCACAACTCAACGATAGGCATGATTAACTTTCATTTACACGGGTGTCAAGCGTCTGCATTATAATAATTACCCAGGCACGCTTTCCGTTTCATTTCTGCCGCCTGCACCGCCCCTGACATGCAAACTGAATCACTAGGTTCCGTTACCGGCACAAGGGTGTAGATTAGTGCTGACTTAATCCGATCACCAGGGCACGGCGCATTCGCCGCAGCGCAGCGCGTACGTGTACACCGAATCCGATGCTCCCGTTCCATTGGAGCGATAGCGGACCGGATTCCAGGGCGGGCGTCTGGCCGGCTGCACAGCTGCAGCCCCCGTAGCACGTACGCTGTGCCCGGTCAGCGTTTGCCAAGGCCACAGCGGCTTGCGGCGCGCGCGGCGCGCTCGCTGCTAATGGCTCAGCCGCGCGCCGCCCCACGTGCCCGCCATGCTCAGGGCTGGATCCTGCGGCGCCACCGCAGCGTCGCGTGACGGCGCGCCCCGGTCCGACCAGCGGGCCCCTTCTGACCCAGGCGACCCATTTCTCCAGGCCAAAGGGGTCGCTGTATCAGCGGGTGTCCCGGTGTGCCTCCCCTCGCGCGACGGCCGCGTGCCTGGCCTGCTGACGAGGGGCGGAGGGGAGGGGAGAGACCGGAGGGGAGGGTGACGCTGGGGTTAGCGGAACGGCCCAGCTGACGCCCGGGCAGGGGAGCACGCACAAGGCAATAACAACCCCCGCCCGCCGACCTTTGCCTGGTCGCCGCCCGGGAGCCCAGCAGTGACCGATAGTGGCCCTGACCCTGGACTACGGCCGGCGCGAAATGGTCCGCTGCTCACAAGACGCCCCTGTACAGGTCTGGGCGTGCCCTCTATAGGGTGGACTTCGTGAAATACCTGTCAGAATAGATGGGAGGGGCGCGGCAATATCAAGGAGGTTTTCTTAAATGGCCCGTTAACCCTCATCGGATCCCTTTGCGACGCAAGACACTGCCTCCAATGTCTGCAGTTTTACAGGTCGAACGATGGACACATGGGACAGCCGGTCCGCTGTCGGCAGTGCTACTGCTCAGCTCATCGTACCTCCGACGGCCATGCACACTGATGGTCGCATCTGTTGTGGGCTGTGGGCCGCTGTGGACAGCGCCTTTGCCGCCCACAGCGTCCGAGTGGGACCCATAGGTCTGCACTGGCGAGACGTAGCCCAGGCTCGCTGGGCGCCGGCTAATCATTTGTTATTGTCGGATGCCGTGGGACGGCTCGTCCGCGCGGCCGACTGGCGATACCATCGTCCCGCAGCGCCGCCTCCATAAACAGACGGCCCGGTCCGGTCCGGTCCGGTCCGGCCCGGCCCGGCCCGGCCCGGCCGGCGGCCACTTTCGTTGGCGGCTTGGCGCTGCGGGAGATCGGGACGGGACGACGGGACAGCGGGACGACGGGACGGCGGGACGACGGATGGCGGGGCGACGGGACGATGGGACGACGGGGTGCGGTGGTTCGCGGCGCGAGCAGCGGACTGATTCTGACTGCTGCAGCGCGGGGAGTGAGTGGCAGAACGTTCGAATGGTCTGATTTTGAAGGAAAGTCAAGTGGCACCACCGCCTCTCCACACCTGGACACGCCTCTGCGGAGGAATGCCCACCGCGCGATCACGGCGAGAGGTCGATGTGCAGCCCAGCTCGGTGCCGCCCTTGTTTTCGCCTCGTCCCTGCCCGGCTCTGCCGCGACTCGCCGTCGCCCCCGCCTCACACGGCGTGCTGTTTAAGGAACTTCGTATAAGCGGCGTCGTCTCCTCGTTGCACCTCATTCCCTGCGACAAGATATAGTCGAGAGGCTAATTCGCGCCCTCAGACCTGCTCAGTGCGGGACAAAACGACGCTGCTCAGTCCGGGACAGAGCGACGCTGCGACTGATCTGCTCGGTGCGGGGCAGAGCAACACTGCGACAACCTGCTCAGTCCGGGACAGGGCGGCGCTGCGACTGACCTGCTCAGTGCGGGGCAGAGCAACGCTGCGACAGACCGGCTTCATGCAGGACAGGGAGACGCTGCGACTGACCTGCTGGGTGCGGGGCAGAGCAACGCTGCGACAGACCGGCCTAATGCAGGACAGGGCGGCGCTGCGACTGACCTGCTCAGTGCGGGGCAGAGCAACGCTGCGACAGACCGGCTTCATGCAGGACGGGGCGGCGCTGCGACTGACCTGCTGGGTGCCCCGTGGTCTTTCCGTTACAATTTCAAAGTATACATTTGTATAGGTCGTGCGCCAGTGCGTGTGCTTTTATTCCATTTTACGGGCCCATCCCCAAGCTCGGGCGCTTTCCCGACCTGAGTGCCCTTTCTGAGCTTATGATAGCTGTCCCTGAGTCCACGTTTGATGTCTCCCGATCGATCAAGATACCTTTCCGGACTCGAGACGACCACTTTCGGAGCCTAAGATGGGCTTTGGTCTGGACCGAGATGGGCCCACAGCGCTGACTGGTTGACACAATCAACGAATTACTTTCTAATATCCGAGGGCGCATTATGAGCTGCCTGAAATTATGGGTGAGGGTAAAAGGCTAGTTTTGCGTTAATCCCAAAAGATGAGGGGGGGGACTTCGCTCCTCCCAGGAGACACCCCGCCCTCGCCCCTGCCCGCGCACCGGGCCGAGTCCGGGCGGCGTGCGTCGGCTCGGACGTGCGCCGCGCACAGCTGCGTGTTCAAAAGGGCAGCGCGTCAAGACCCGTGCTGCAGCATCCAATTGTCTCATTAGTGTGTCAGGTTCTGTGTGCCAGGGTTGCGGCTGCAGGCTGCTACCTCAGGGCATGGCCTCACCGTCTCCGGGGACGGGAGCTCGTGAGGCGTGCTGGTCGATTCCTGACGCAGACCGGTTTGAGATGTGACGGTGTCCACCGCAGCTTGACCTCTCATGCCCGGACGGTTCGCACACCCCGACAGGCGGCTCCCACGCGGCGCTGGCCGCTCCCACGCGGAGCAGCCATTCTGCATGCGTGTTTTTCGCGCCTGGAAGACTTTCGTTTTACAGGCAAACGAGTTATCAGATTTTATCCTGCATCACGCTTACATGGCTTTCGAATTTGCTCATGACCGTGGATTACGCGCGGCGGACTGTTGCTGGGGGGTAAGAAATGATCGCATGTCTGAAAGTCGGATGAAACTGCTGGTGCCCTCACCTCTACTGTTGCATCAAATGCTTTCAGGCAGCCAATGAGACGGTTAACAACTCCGTCGTGAGGCCGGCGGTGCTATGCTGAGACGCTGAACTCGCTGCTCGGCGCCCGCTCGGACAGACGTCCGATCCCATCCCGATCAGCGCCCAGGTATCAGCACCGATCCCATCCCGATCAGCGCCCAGGTATCAGCACCGATCCCATCCCGATGGGCGCCCAGGTATCAGCACCGATCCCATCCCGATGAGCGCCCAGGTATCAGCACCTATCCCATCCCGATGAGCGCCCAGGTATCAGCAGAAAACATAACATCAGATGCAAACGTTGCTGTGGATCGGACGCCGTTATAGTTTTACGGAGTTGTTACAACGATGTATTAGTATCACGCATAGACTGATTGTTCAGACTGCGGTCCTCGTATGGTGTATTAGTATGCACCCTGTGTACATGATAACACAGCAGGCGGGGGCGATAGCCCGGACAATTATTCCATCCGTAACATGCGGCGTGTGCTGATGTTTGGTGCCGGGATCGTGGTGCACTGCCCACCTCTTGGCAGGTCCGCCACGTGTCATTAGCGCATGCGTGAGTGGATCACTACATCGACGGCAATGATCAGGACCGAGCGTGTGCTTTTGATTCGAGGATAGTACTTGGGCGGGTGGCCGTGATGAAGTGGCCGTTTTAGGTTGCACGGGTCTCCATCCTGTGTTTGCACACGTGTGTGGTGTTGGCTGTGGTCTTTTGCTGGCGGGAGCTGCTCGGTAACCCCAGCCTCCTGTTCGCCGGACGGCCCGGCGGAAATCCGCCCCGGCCGGCAGTTCCCGGCCGTGACGCTGTGTGCACGTTATCGCCACCAACGCCCGACCGCCGCTAGCCGGAGGTGACCCAGTTCCGTTGGGATGCGTGCGCATAGTTGGGTCATCTCTCGTCGTGAGTCTGGCTCGTCGTGTTCGATCTTTACCGCACTGAATATACGCTTCAGACTATGTGCCGCTACTCACTGCTCCTTTAGCTTCTCACTACGTGGTGTTTGACCTTAGCGCCCAAGATAAAGCTAAAAACGTTGTAGTCTTATTTTAATTTGTTCGTCAGATATGTCGATTACACCGACCGTTTCAGCGGGCAGTGCCTGTTCAGCATATGAGTTCTGTTGCCATCCATCAGCAGTTCAATAATCCCCATCAATGGCGAGGCACACGGTGATTCGTACTGGTGACCCGCAGTCGCCGCGTTTTCACCGATAGGGCACCTTAATGGGTCGCCACTTAAGGACACTTTAGGCAACTTAATTGGTTATGCCGTCACAAGACGATGTTTTTCTTTTCTTTATCGCCATGATATAACACCGCAAAATAACGTGTTTGAGCTGAGCTGATAGGCCTTTGTCGCACAGCCTTCCTTGGCCTGTGCCCCATGAATCCACTATATTCGCCGGAGAGGAGACGTCATCACTGCGCGCCAACGAAACGGAAAGGCCAGGCCTGCAGCTGGGCAGGCGCGGCTGCAACGCAGGCCCAGTCGCATCGTCACAGACGCAACACCAGCTGCATCCTCGCTGACTGCGCGGCTGCCTGGTACCAGTCCCCAGCCTTCCGCTAATCGTCGGCCTTGTGCCAGCTGCTCTGTGCTCGTCTGCCCCCACTCTGCCCCGCTCTGCCGCGGCCGAGCCCCGGTCCGTGTCGGCGCATGTCGCCGCGACGGCGGCACGGCCGGCGGGCGCCGCCAGCCGGGTTCAGGGCCGCCGCCGCCCCGCGGCCGCCGCGAAAGCGGATACCGAAGCGGCTGCTAACGGTGCGCCCCTCCCCGGCGAGTAGACTGCACCTGTCGCCCGCACGGCGGCGCCGGCAGCCGCTCCGGCCGCTAACCCGGCCGGCCCAGCAGTGAGACGGCCGAGGAGAGCGGGGAGGGGCGCCGGTGGCCCGGCCCAGGCCGGCGGCCGCCGGTTTTTGCGGTGCGCCTGCAGCGCCGGCGCCGGCCGGCCTCGGGCTGCACGGCACGGCCCGTCTCCGCGCCGATCGGGCGGCGATAGCCGCGGCGGCGGCCTGCACGGCGCACCGAGGCCGCGCCGTGCCGGTGCCGCCGCCGCCGCCGCCGCCGCCGCCACTGTCGCCGGGCGCGCTGCGCGCTCGTCGCCGCCGCCGCGGCGTGGGACGTTCCGCGCCGCGTGACGCGCCGGCGCCGGAACTGCGGCTGGCTGGCCGGAGGCTGGCGGCGGCCGGCCGGTGTCGTCCCGGGCCGGACCCGAGCACCCCGACTAACCGCTGTGGCGTCAGTCCGGCGCCATGCGGCGATACGGCAGGCCGCTGCAGAGGCTGCGTGGGGCCCGATGTGCTCACGGATCTGGGGCGTCTGAGTGCACTGACAAGCACTGCTTGTTGCCGTTGAAGCGATTTATCAGCATCATGCATTTTATGTTCAGACCAAAGCATGTTCGTTTGCCGTTTTGCATCGTGCTGACCGCTAAAGAGGTCACTGTATTGTTCCGGGTCACGCACTACTCAGAATGTTGCATCACACCACCATTATAGAGGATTCGGCCTTCCAAACATTACCAGTCACCATTGTTATGTTTTACGAGACAAAAATTCCGCTTGTGCAGGCATGTTTTCAGCCCCGCAGGCACACAACAATGAAAACATTGCCGCTTTTGCCATGTTTTGTTCAGTGGACCTCCCTGTACCACGCCGGTCCGCTGTGCTACCATAACTGGGGCACTGCCGTGAGTGCTACCGTATTCGGGAGCACCGCCAACCATTCGCTACAGGCTCAAGGCTCAAGTAAAAGGCTCGGCAAATGTACACGCTAGCCATCAAAGGGCGTGACCCTGGATTCGAAAAAGCTTCTGCAAGCAGACAATAAGTAATCAATGTTGATGAAATTTAACGTAAAAGCATGTCACAACTGTTAACAGCATCATTTCACTTCCATTTCGGTGGCGGTGACAAGTTTGCTGGCTGCCAGATGCGTAGGAGCTTGTGCGACTCAACCAACTGGTCACACATCTGTGGGGCGAGGCTGCAGCTCTACCGACGGCCACCGGCGTGTATCTCATGCGCCCAAAGCAGGGCCAGGCCTCCTGAAATATTCTGAATGAGGCGTCGTTATCGAAAGAACGTGCTTAACGCTGAAATACCGTTTATGACACAAACCGCCTGGTCGCGGCCTCGTGAAGAGGATGGATACAACCATGCTGAACTTTGTCGAGGAGAACATGTGTTGGATGGTGTCGTGGAAAGGTTTGCGGGACAAATCGTCCGCCGTGCCTTCCCGCTTTCTCCCCGCGTGCTCGCGACGCCCCGTTAATCACCAACAGGTCACATGTGCCAGCCATGATAGGCCCAAATGCCCTCTGGTGGGGGCCCCGGCCGCACAAAACCCGAACAGGGTCCCTGTGCGTGTTATGTCTTGGCGGATGAACCTAGGTGTGTGGAGCTCTTACCCACTCTCACCGTTACCCACTCTCACCGTTACCCATTCTCACCGTTACCCACTCTCTTGCATTCTGCAGCCCTGAAATGATCAAGGACTGCCCGCCAGCGCTCTAATCCATACAACGAAGCAACCAACCTGGAAACCATTTCGTAACCTAGCTACACCATTCTTAATGTGACTTTAAGATGTTACGGAATAATTTCAGAAAACTAGCTTTACATTCCGAAGTGTAATCTACAGACCCCGAGAGGCGAGACTCCTTTCAAAGATAAACTGCGGCCAGTGGCAGCTGGCCATGTGCGACCAGGTTGCAGGGAACATAACCACATAATCCGTCTTGTGCAAACATGTCGACCTTGTTCGGTGCGCCCACTGTTCACACGGGACGCTATCTGCAACATTTACCATGATCTGGACCCGTGTTCTGTGTCTGTGTCTGAGACAAGGAAAGCCAGGTATAATATAGCCAGTACAGCCAGTGTCTGAAAAACACCAAAAGCAGCCAAGCATCGACTGATACCTTGGTCGTATCGTCTCAGCAAGCCGCCACCGCATGCAGTCACGTGACCGGCTGCTAGACGGCGCCGCCGCCGTCTCGGTGCTCTCCGCCACTTCCCTTGTTTACCGGCACTGCCGGTCGGCTGCAGCAGCTGCGGGCGCCGCCGTTCCAGTGGGCGTCGCCTGGCGCGTGCAGAGAGGCGACCTTGTGGCGGCGGCCGGCCGGTCCGGTCCCGGCCGCCTCTCTGCTGGTGCTGGCTCAGGGGGCCGGCCCGGTCTGCCTCTCTGCTGGTGCTGGCTCAGGGGGCCGGCCCGGTCTGCCTCTCTGCTGGTGCTGGCTCAGGAGGCCGGCCTGGTCTGTCTCTCTGCTGGTGCTGGCTCAGAAGGCCGGCCCGCTCTGCCTCCGCTGGCGCTGCCTCAGGAGGCCGGCCCGGTCTGCCTCTCTGCTGGTGCTGGCTCAGGAGGCCGGCCCGGTCTGCCTCTCCGCTGGTGCTGGCTCAGGGGGTTGGTCCAGTCTGCCTCTCAACGGGTGCTCCGACAGTCTGGGCGCGGCTAGTGGGCTGAGATAGCCTTGCCTTGTTCTCCGCAGAATATGTTACAAGCGATGCACTTCTGTGCGGGAAGTTAAACTGCTAGTTACTGCGCCAGTCGGGAATGCAACATTTACAGCCCTGTGCCGACTATTCACGGACAGACTGCATATTCATGGGACGACTGCACCATTGGCAGGTCTGCTCATCTCCAGAGGCCTTCCACGTCAGCTTTTGACTGTCCGCACCATTAGCAGCGCGGCTGTGTCGCTTGCAGTCCTGCTGCACCGTTCATAGACCAGTTGCGCTATTCAGCGGCGGGCGTAGTAGTCGCACGGCGACTGAGTCATACACTTTTCAACCGCGCCATTCAAATGCGCGGGCGGACCGTATGTTTGGTGTGCAGGCCGGCTTCAGCACTCACGTGCCGAGCGCAGCGGTCACGGCCCGCGGGCGGCCCCGCCGGCGAGCTGCGGCAGCTGATGTAACGCTCGCCAGCAGTACGGCGCGGCGGCGGTGGGCGCGGCCGGCCTCTGGCGGGAGCGCCCCCCA
>NW_023596297.1:40070233-40102733 GCF_011947565.3 Pollicipes pollicipes | reverse complement strand
CGAGTTTTCGCAGCCAACGGTAATGGACCAGACTGAAACCACAAAACGCTCATAACGGAAAGTGCATTGTTTTGTGGTTGAATGCAGCGTTGCGGCATCAGATAGCATTATGTGGCCTTACAGAGGCCGCATGAGATGGTCGGTTTGCACCAGACCCCTCTTCATGCCAGTCAGACTCCCGTTCATGTCCATGGCCGCGGCGCTGGACTATCCGGTAGGCGGTGGTCGTGCGAACGGGATCGTGGCGGACCTGTGCGTGCCGGCCGGGGCGGGTCGCCGCCGACGGCGGTGCGGCGACGGTCGCAGGTGGCGGAGCGCTCCCGGACAGGCCCACAACGCCACACAGGCGGCTAGCCGGGACTGCAACGCCGACCATCCCTAAACGCGTCTTCCCGGGGGCTTCCGTGACCTCTGGGTCCCCCGGTGTGGTTGGCTCTGGGTGTTGACCAACTACGAATGCATGCAGTGCCTTGGTGCTTGTTGGGCGGATCGCTTGGAGAGTGCCGATTCGCATCAAGTTATAGCCCATTCGAAAGGCAGGTATTTCGTGGTACCCCGACCATACCAGAGCGTGTGGCAGTCGTCAGAGCCCAGCAATTAGGCAAGGTCTGATCTCCGTACATGCGGGCCAAGGTCCACTTAGCAGTTAGCTCTGTGAAAGAGCGGCGGGAGCGCAGCGGGCGCGACGACCGGCGCCGGCTGCGGGCGACGCCCTCCCGTCCTGCGCAGCCGCACCGCCTGACGCAACTGGCTCGTTCACCCGACGCCAAATTATGGCGGTGCAAGGTCACAGGGCAGCAGCGGCTGGAACCGGCGCGGCGTGTTCGCCGCTTTCGCTCCAAAAGTCCGCACTGAATCGCCTTTGGGCCACGTCCTGCCAGGCGCAGCTGAGCCGTGATGAGCCTCGCCGGACGCGATGGCGTGCGCCTTTGAGCTCGCCGTCCTGCCGGAGCCGGTAATCAACAGCTGCAGGTGCGCCCGCCTCCGGGCCGCGCCACCGGACGACCGGGCCGCGCGCTCTGCACGCTCGCCGGCGCTGTTGGCCTGCCGTTGGCCACATGACCGGCACTGCTCGGCGGTCACATTATGCAAGTGGTGCTCTCCGGAGAACGTTTCGAAAGCACCGCCTTGCGGGCTGCGCACATCGTGCACGGCCGGCACCTGTCGACCGTGCACGCGCCCCGCGCGGGCCCGGGTAACGGTCAGAGCCGGCCTGGCATCGCGCGGCTGCCATTGAGTGGATGGCCTGGTCACTCTGACTGTGAGGGCCAGCGGCTGCGAACGGGCCGCGGTGCAGCCACCAGCACATTTGCCGTGTTGCAGCCACGAGCACTTTTGCCGCGGTGCATCGGAGAGCCACACGCTGGGTTGGGGGCGGGTTGGGAACAGACGAAGCGAGGGTCGTCCGCTCGTGCAGGGATGGTGATGGAGAGATCCGGCGAGCCCGTACAAAACTCAAACGTAATGGATGATTATTGCGCACGGACTCTGGATCTATTTGTTAGACTAGTTTTTGAGATTGCAGGACGAGAAGTTGGCCGCGTTTGGAAATGCTTAAAGCTCTCGGCTGAATGCCCCAGTGTGTTCGGGTGCCTGAAACTCTTTGTGTGGATAATCAGAGCATCGTCTTCCGCGGGTAGTCCCCCTGTGTCACTGAAGTACCAGGAAAGAGCGGGGTGTGCGGTTTTCCAGCCCGTTCTGACAAGCAGTCAGGATTGAATGGCGCGACAGCGCCAGGACAGCCGCCACCCCGGTGACGTCATAAAGCGGCTTGCGTTCCGCCTTACCTTCAGCCTTCGTGGTCAGGTCATAAACCACAGGGCTGGTCGGCGAGTATATTGCACGTGCTTTGCGGGCCAAATCTGGAATCTACACCGCTCCAGCCTGATTAGCTAACTTGAAGGTCCGGCTTGAGTATTTCGAGCACTTATACTCCACAGTTTGCTCAAGCTAAGTACAAATACCACTAGATATGAGCGCGTCACAACCATATAGCACTGCAGCCTATTCTGAGCTTTTTCGCTTCCACTAAAAACGCTGAAAACGAGCGCGGTAATCAGGTGGGTGTGTTAGAGGCGGATCGTTCGGCCAGGGCCGCGGTGGCGTCGCCCCACAGCTGCTAGAGATCACAGGCGCCGTCTCAGACCAAATCCTCTTGGCGGCAGGGCGGCATCACTGGACGATGCCATTGGCTTTTGTGTTTGATTATTAGTCCATCCATAACACATGTTTGACGAAAAGCAATAATTGCGGTACGTGGGTGAGTAAGGCTCTGTTGGATGTTCGACGTGGAATAATGGGTGGGATGCGGTCAGCAGGAAGGGGATGCCACAGAGAGTAAGGCACGTGGGAGATTAACGAGCAACAGGGTGGAGCGTGTCGGCCACTGAACGCCTAGCTCAACAATCTGCAAGAAAGATAATGCTTGAGGCACACATTACGTACCATACTTTCCGTAAAGGGCAAATGATGGGTAAGATGCCTTTCGTTTCGTTGGATTCCTTCTTAACAAATCCTTGCTTTGGTATTTTGTTTCGACCCCCTTCTTCCATGCTTGCCAAGTGTTCCGAACGAAAGGTCTCTCTACCACACTACTGCAGTCCCAAAATGCAGATGGTTCTCATTTGGCGGCCATTTGGTCTCACCGTACCACACTAAATACCAATGTCTGCATATCTCTTACTTCACACGCCTGCCATTTTCAAAACCATCAGGCATCTTGAAAATATAAGCCCAAGATGAACTTGTAAGCCCAGCTGAAACGATTAGCCCTGTCCGAGTTCTCTGAAACGATGGGATCCGTTAGCCGTGCCAGAGGTCTCTGAAGCGATGGGTCCATTAGCCGTGCCAGAGTTATCTGAAGCGATGGGGTCCATTAGCCGTGCCAGAGGTCTCTGAAGCGATTGGGTCCATTAGCCGTGCCAGAGGTCTCCGAAGCGATGGGGTCCATTAGCCGTGTCAGAGGTCTCTGAGTCGTGGCTCTGAGGCGTGTGGTGTTGATAGATTGGCCTCAGAAAGGACGACTGCCTTGCTTTGGAAGCCTAGTTTCGGTGAACTGTAGGAAAACCGGCCTGTGTTCCGTAAAAGTCTGCCCCTGTCACGACTGAGTGCACCGCGATGCTTTAATAGCAGCCGCAAATGCTGGGGTTTTTGCTGAGCACTGTCTCGTCCTGAATTTTTGTGATTTCGGACATTGCACCTCCGCTGGGCTGGAAGCCGGACATGTCGCTATTCTGTCACTGTCAAACCTGGTGACTTCGACCACTCGCCCTGAATGGCTTCGAATAAACGCCGCGGCGCGCGGATACCGCGTGCTCGGGAGTTCCCCACACAGCGCGTACCGCCGTCCGGGCGGGTGCGCGCGCTCCGTTGGCGCAGCCTTGGTTTTCTGGGGCTGGCCCCGACTGGGTCGGCTGGGAAACAGCCGATTGCGACACCGCGCCGGTCGGCGGTCCGGCAGCAGACTCGCCCGGCGTCGCTGGCGGCATCTGCCGCGCCGAGATGTTCGGCCGAGCTGAAGCGCGCCGCCGTTCAGCTGGCGACGAAGCGGCCCAAGGCTGCGCACTGCAGAGGCCTGGTGGCAGCAGCGCGCCGCGGTGTTTGTTGCCGGCATGCGGCCTGGTTCCAAGGTGACCTCCAGGCTCGGCGGCCGCCGCCGCCCGCAACGTCTGTGCGGCAAACGCTGAGGGAACGGTGGCGGGCGAACAAAAAACGCGCCAATGCCCGGCAGCTGACGTCACAGCGGCTCTGGCGATGCCGCCGAATAACGGAATACGAGACTGGCTGGGAGAATTGGGCTGTCCAGCTGTTGATGCCCGATGGCTGTGCCCAGCACCCAATGGCTGCCAAGAGAAAGGAAAGTTCACAAAGCACGGGAGGGAGGAAGCGGCAAATCTTGGCGCCGCCTGGAGACTGGCGGAAGTAAAGAGGATGGCCTGATTACTGAGAAGTACCCTGTTGGCAGCATGCTCTCCGTTTGGTCTCCAGAGTGGCTCTGCCCCCAGACCTTTTGTGACTGGCTGATGGAGGTTCAGTGCTGGCCGTGTTGCTGTCGGTATCCGATTCGGAATGCGATCTACGTCTGTTACATAGGACTCGTTGGCCTCCAGCGCACTGGACGGTGACGGTCACAGCCACGTTGTCGTAGCAGGCCCTAGTGAGCCGGCGTAGTCACACGGACCCGCGCCACCCGTGGACGGGACTTATCATTGTCTGACTCCGAAGGCAGGAGTTGGTAGCTTCTGCTCAGAATGGATCGCAGGTCAGCCGTGCTGTACCTCTGTTATGAGAGCATGCTGTATGAGAGGTCTGAGACAGAGCTTGTGGCGAATTACGCGGTATTTGAAGCCGTCCACTTGTCGTTATTTTCGTTGCTTGGGCTTGAAGTAAACAAATCGTCTGCATGACGTCCTACACAGCAACTCGATCGCCGCTTCTCGGCGCCGTGAGTGCGAGTGCTTGAAGTCGGGCTACCCCCGGGATCTGCCCTTAGAGTGTTCTGTTATCTGATGACTGATTTCGTCACAGTTCTCGTTACCAAGCCCGCCTGATCTCGGAAACCCGTCTGGCGGCCTTCACCTCAACCTCCCGCCGTTCGCAAGGCCCGCTTTCCCTTTCGCGGACCGCGCCGCCCCTCTCTCCCGACGCTGAGCGGCGGTGGTGCGCGAGGCTGCCGACCGCCTCGGGCTGCTCGGCTGCGGCCGGCCGGTGCCCTCCCGCCGCGCCGCGCCGCGAACGCCGCCGGGACCGGCTTACACCGGCCGCGGGTGACTGGCGACGGCCGCGCCGAGACGGCTGCGGGCGGTCACGACGCGGTGGGAAGGGCCGGTCGAGTCGACCACCCGGCTCGCCCGCGCCGCCGACTCCGGCGCCGTCTCCTGCCGGAGCCAGGCCCAGACCGAACCGGCCCGGCCCGTGGGCGCGTTATCCCGTCCACACGGACGGCGGAGAAAGGTTTGGTGTCTGCCGCTCGACAACCGTGCATCCGCATGCATTCAAGTAGTTAGGTCACTCGATGCGCTAGGAGATGTGACATCACCAGGGCACCCGTCACACGGGGGGAAACACCGGCAGCACTCTTTCAGCAACGTCACTCTGTTTCTGGCCGCTGACCAATAAGCCCAGGAAGCAGCGACCTGACCGACCCCGACTAACCCTGGCTTCCAGGAATCGGCGCGTTGCGGGCCAGTTTTCCCCAGGCCCCCCGCCGCGGCCGGCTCCGTACTGGCGCACAGCTGCTCGTGCGTAACCCTCCCCCTCTCCAGTGCCGGCTATTTATAGCACTCTCCATACATCGAGGCAAGCGCTATAAATAACCGGCCGGGAGCAAAACAGCCCCGGCGAAGGGTAGTATCCTGGTAAATCAATGGCGCTGCTGACCTGCGGTCAGTAGCCCGTCGCCGCGCCAGCGAGCGTCCCCAGCTCGGCGGCCCGCGGCGCCGCCCAAACGCTGCCACCGGCTCGTGGACGATGTGGCGGCCAAACGTGGCGCGGGCCGGTCCGGGCCGCTGGGTCACGGCCGCTGCGCCCGTGCGTGTGCGTGCGTCCCGCTATATAGGCCAGGGTCGGCGCCGTGTGCCGGCCGCGGCCGCGGGCACCGGCCGCCCGCAGCTCCAACTCACGCGCAGCCGCTGAGTCAGCGCGCTTCCTCGCTGGGAACACTTCCAAGGATCCCGGCCGGCGCGCGCTCCAGGCTCGCTACACAGAACCGCACACGGCGGGCGAGGTAGGCGGAGGTCAAGTGTGCGGAGGGAAGGGGAAGTGGAGGCGTCAAGCACACGGGGTAAAATGTTTCGCTGTTTTAAAGTCTCAGGCTGCTTCAGGTTGTCACCTCGTCGTCCCAATTTGACCCACCCCCCCAAGTTTTTTCAGAATGATTTCCAAACGGCGCGGCGTAGTCGCGCCAAACTCTGCATAGCCGTAAGCAATCGAACAGCGGATCGTTTGGTATAAAAAGCAGGCATACTTTGTGAGATTGCTAACCTATGGCAGGTCAAAGTCAGGTCGTGGCTGTCAGCGAAAGCCATTACTAAGGAATCGTTCAATCTAATGCAACAACGGGGTTTTCGACGAAGTCATGCATCTCTGAGATAGGTTCTTTGGCAATGAAGCAATTTAATCTAGAATTGTGGCAAATTCCATTGACCTAGAGTCAGGTGTATAGGTTAAACTGAGGTCAAAACCTACTTTTTACGTGGGAGCTTTCTTTGTTTGGTAGATTCTAGTGCCTATTTCGAATGTATAGAAAAGGGCCGTAACAGACATATTCCATAAGCTTCTTGAAGGTCCGAGTAGGTCACTGGCCTACAATGACCCTGTTCAACATTTTGTTTGAAAGAATATACCGCCTGGCGTGGTCCTTAACGCTTATTCAGATAAAATAGATGCAGTTTCATAGGCTTTTTATCATCTTGACCTTCTAAAGATAGAAGATCACTAACCTTAAAGGAAAACCAGCGACATTTTGATAAGAACAGCTATCTGCGTCCAAAGCGGTTACATGAAGAGGTCTGGGGGTACTTCGGACACCAAACATGGGCTGACCTTGTTTGACCTCACTCGATCCCAGGGTCATGTTTTAGAAACATCAAATTTTGACAAGTGAGTTCACATGCAGGCCATCCCACCCTGTGGATTTGGTGCATCTAGCGTTTTTCCTTTTCGAGATCACAGGGGTCAAGTTGACCACCACCCGAGCAAAGGGCAATTCAAGCAGCCACCCGGGCGCGTGGAAACTTCGGGATGCGTTACGTTCAGTTGCCATCAAGCAGAAAAGGCAGACAAGTGTGCTAAAGACGGGTGTCGCCGTCAAAGCCATGCCTGTCATAGCCTTTTTGATTGTGTGCGCCGATGGGCGCTGTATGACCGTGTAGTCGATCGCCGCAGAGCCTAAATAATATGAGCATAAATAAATAATACTATAATACAATGCTCAAATACCCAACCGACAGCGTGCGCCCCGTAGGAAATAAGATATGTGATGTTTACAAGTGAAATCGCAGCCCTTTCAATACGCGCCGCCTACCTGCAGAATCTCCTGTAGCCAATACCCGCGTGGTGAAAGTTTAGCCCATAGCACCACACAGCACCATACTTCACACTCCCATAATGCAGGATGAGCCTTCCTCGCCGACAAACTCTACAATGTGTACAAAGCGTCCAGATGATATCGTTTTCATCGGCTCTCTGAATTGTTGTAACGTCACACTGCCACAAACAACAATACCCTTTTGACATCCGCCTGTTAAAATTGTCATGGACGTTTTTGCGTATCACGTTCAATTATTGTCGAAAAGAGACAACATCCCTGATCCCTATCATGACCTCAATCTTACGTGGGCTTTCAGCATCTCTGAAAATGGCACCATGGTCCTGGAAACAAAATAATATCACCTGGTGACGGGTACATCCTCGGTCGCCATCATCATCGTATTTACATCCTGCTCGAACGGAGCATGCATCGAGCACAACGTTTCACAAATGTCGCCCCAGTTGGAGTGGTTTGCTGTGACCACGCTTCGGCTTGCAGCGGTCGGGTCAACAGATGGGGAAGGCGTGGCGCCGCCGGTACTGACGCGGCGCGTGTTTCAGGCGAACTGCGCCCGGTTGTGTCCGCCTCGTCGGCGTTCGACTGGGCCGAGGCGCTCGACTGGACGCGACCCGGCGCCGTGCTGCAGTGGCGCCAACAGACGGAGGGCGTCGAGGCCGTCAGCCGCCGCCTGCAGGACGCCCGGGTCGACGACGAGGCCGACGAGCCGGTCACCGACGAGGACGAGTCGCGCTGCGAGTCGGCGGCGGCGCGGCAGTCGGCCGAGTCGGCCGAGCCGCCCCCGGCGTCGGCCGCGCCACCCAGCGACGACCCTATCGACCTCTCGTTCGGCGCCCACCCGCTCAGCTGCTTCCCGTCGCTGGCGGCGCCGGCGCGCGCGCGGCTCTCGGTGATCACGCACACGCCAACCTTACCGAAAAAGCGACCCTTCTACAGGCGCAACCTGTTGCCTGGGGGCCGGCTCCAGCTGAGCGGACCATCGCCGGCGCGCTGCGTCGACCTGCGCGTGCCGCGCGCCGGCCTGGCGCCCGTGCAGACGCCGCTCGGCTCGGGCGCCAACCCGTTGTCGCCGACACCAGGCTCGCCGTACCGCGCTGGCGGAGGCACCGGCGGCGGTGGCCGCGGACCAGGCGGGCAGCCCGGCGGCGCCGGCTTCGGGCCGCCCGGCTTCGGCGGCCTCTTCGGGCCCGGCGCCAACGGCTTCGGCTTCGGCCTGATGGGCTGCAAGGCGCCGCACCCGGGAGGCGGCGGCGAGCGCGGCCGCTACTCGCCACGCCACTTTCCGCCGCAGCAGCAAGTCGGTGTGGACAACTTCCTGGGGAGCTACATCGACCAGCAGGTGGAGGGCTGCAAGCCGCCGCCGCAGCCGCCGCCAGCGCAGCCATGGCCGGCGCACGCGGCCGGCGGCGCCGGCGCGCGGCTCGCACCCATGCCTTACGCCTTCAACGCCGACCCGCTCGGCTTCTGCGACCCGTACGAGATTGAGGCCGAGCTGTTCGGTGATTCGAAACCGGCAGTGTCGGCGGCCCCACTGGCGGACGGCAGCCACGACCTGTTCGGGCTGGAGCAGCTGCTTCAGCCGACCGGCACGGCTGCCGAGCTGTCACACCAGACGGTGGTCGAGGCGCTAGGCGACTCGGCTTCGCTCCCGGCTCTCTCCGAGCCGGTCGTCTCCTCATGCCTGGCCGACGCGCTCTACGATGGCAAGTTCGTGGTGACGGGTCTGCACTCGGGACTGCCGCCGCCGCCGCCGCCGGCCGCGCAGCCGGCACAGCAGCCCGAGTCGTCGACGGGGCCAGCGTGCCGCTCGCCCGGGCCGATCCGCGCCGGCCGCAGCTCACCCCGCTCGCCGCGCTCCGTCGGCGGCGACGCCGGCGCCGACGGCTCGGTCAGTCTGGACGTGCGCGTCGGTCAGCTCCACCAGCGGGTGAGTGGGAGGCGAGGGGGCGAGGTCGGGTCGGGTCGGGTCGGGTCGGGTCGGGTCGGGTCGGGTCGGGTCGGCCGAAGGTCTGGGAGGTGGAGTGAAGGTGATTGCCTACCGACGTAGTGGTGCCCTCAGGACTTCCACGGTATGAAAGCGGATGGGGACCTGAAGCATCGATCCCATCGAAAACTGCCTTGTGTTATACTGCGGAACGGTCGATTTCAATCCAGCTCACACCGTGGCTTTACCTCAGCCAGCATCGGTCATCACGAGACCCCAGTGATGGCCGATCCCGGACGCAGCTGCTTCGGGCGCGCCGAACAGGACGTCTGTAGCGCCTGTGATGTAATCTGTTGATTCATGGCAATAACACGGCACTGCACGCCCGACCAGTTCAAATAATTGCCGATTTTGCAACTGTCTGCAGCGTTGCATGAAGCTTTCAATCGTAACGGTCCATTGGGGGCCACTTTCCGTTTTGCCGTTGAAAACGGATTATCACTGACGGTAATCGAGATTTAGTGGTGCATTGAGACGCCTCGGCGCGGCAGCCGAGATTCGGATGTGCCGTGTGGTGGCGACATGTGCATACTGGTTACCATACGGACTCAACATTGGTTTGCCTTCGATAAAAGTTGGAACGTCGGTGTCAAATTTTGACAGTCGCCGAAGGCTTTTAATGCGGCTACGGTTGAAAGTGTGTGCTTTGCCACAGACATATAGGAACAAATTTATATTCTCATCATGAAGGTACAACGCAAAAGGGGCGACTCAGCGGGCATCTAGAGATTGTACGGCATTGTACAAATCAGTCTCAGTTTGAGCAAAACTGGCATTTGGTACCACTTTGGTACCAAATTAGACGGTGGTGAGAGGAATAAAGTTACAATAATAGTTGTGTGGGTTTTGGTATCTGCTCTCCACCGTTTCGACACCGTACTACTAAGCACTAAGCGAAAAACAATGATGTTGCTGAGTGCATTGTCTTGACACACAACGCTATCGGGTTAGCGCCGAGGCACAATGGTTCAGACTGTTTCCAGTGGAGTACCGCCACGTCACGGTCTGTTGCTGACAAAACAACTTCAGGGGCGTGTCTTTCTTCGGCCATTTTGGATGACACAATTGCCAAGGGCCCAACAACGCATCCGGAACAACTTGCAGACATTAGATACCTGAAAGAGAGCATTCATGTAAGAAAACACATCTGCGTAACCCTCCGATCTGCTAGCGGAACTTTCTCATCGGCCCAATGTTTAAGCCGTGCTCACTAACAGCTTGCTGAGAGGTTATGAGGAGGTTATGAGGAGGCTATGATGTTATGAGGAGGTTATGAGGGGGTTATGAAGAGGCTATGAGGAGGTTATGAGGGGGTTATGAGGAGGTTATGAGGGGGTTATGAGGGGGTTATGAAGAGGTTATGAGGAGGCTATGAGGAGGTTATGCCCTGGTTTCGTGTCACGAGTTCGAGGCTTGTTTGGCGCGCTCCACGACTGACGCCGGGTGCAGTGATGACGGCCGGGGCTGACTGGCTCGGGGCGGGTCGCGCCACCCGGCCATGAGGCGCCGGCCGAGTCCGGCGGCCCCGCGACGCCGTTACAGCGACCGCCGGTCGGCCGCCGAGGGGCGCCGACCTTGTGCGCGGCTGACGGCCGTGTCAGCGCAGCCATTACGCCGAGACCGGCGGCGGCCGCCGCGCTGTCAGAGTGTGGGACCGGAAGGCGGCGGCGCGCGGCCCTGTGATCGCCGCCACGGCAGCCTCACGGCCGCCCGGCGCCGCCGCCGGCTCACGGATCCCGGCGCCGCCGCCGGCTTACGGATCCCGGCGCCGCCGCCGGCTTACGGATCCTGGCGCCGCTGCCGGCTTACGGATTCCGGCGCCGCCACCGGCTTACGGATCCCGGCGCCGCCGCCGGCTTACGGAGCCTGGCGCCGCTGCCGGCTTACGGAGCCCCGGGTCACGCCATCACGCAGGGGGGCATCTGGGCGGGACGGCATCTGCTCTGATCACCACACGGCCCGACGAGAGTTGCAGCACGGATATTACACATGCTTACCACATTTACGAGGATAGTATTGTATTCTTTTAATGTATTTGAATCAGGAGCCAAAAATTTCCTCCTGTCCGCAGCTTGGTCTCCCCGAGACGCACGCCTTCGAGTTCGTGAACGGCGGCCACGGCATAAAGAACCCGCACGCCAGCGAGCGTGCCCTCGAAGTGGAAAAACTGCCGCCCATCAGTGAGTTTTACAGCATGTGCCGGCGAACAGATGCTATGACGGCGGGCAGGTGAACGGCCGCTGGGGACCCAGACGGGCGGCCGCTTCCGGACCGCTCCCGTGGCTACACTGGTCGGCCGGCCACGAGCCGCCGCCGATAACGGCCTGGCACCGCACCTGGCTCGTGCCGCATCCCGGGCCAGCCAGCTGCCGGCACAGCAAGCAGGCTGTAGTACCAAATCAGCGTCTCTGATGGCTCCGTGAAATGACTTCTTCTCATTTCGTTCTGGAGCGAATCGTTTGCATGGTTACGCACTGCTGCTTTCCATGTTGTGTGGCGATACACTCGCGTGGCGTGCGAGATCCCCATTAATTGGCACACCGCTCGCACGACTCGGCCATTTCCATTTCCGGCGCCCAGATAGCTGCGTTTCACAGAGTCGTTTCGGTGAGTGCACCGTGTAATCATTATGGTCCCGCTATCCTTTTCCTTTCGTGCGTGGAATCCCGTCTTGTGTTATAGCGCGGCCTGTAATCAGAACCCATACTGCTGGCCCGTGCGGTTTGGAGGCGCACGCGTGCTGCCCATCCTCAGCTCACCTGTGCCCCCCCCCCCCCCCGCTGCAGTCTGCGAGGAGGACCCCAAGACGTACATGTGCCGGCTCTGCTCCAAGAAGTTCAACCTGCTGCGACTGCTGAACCGGCACATGAAGTGCCACTCGGACGTCAAGCGCTACCTCTGCACCTTCTGCTGCAAGGGCTTCAACGACACGTTCGACCTGAAGCGACACACGCGCACCCACACGGGTACGTGCCGGCGCCGGGGGCCGTCACCTCTCTTGAGTCGATCCTCCCCTCACTGAGCTGTCAGGGTGGACCTGGTCAGTGGACCTGGATCCAGGACAGCGAGACGGTGGGTCCAGTGGGTCCAGGACAGCGAGACGGTGGGGAAGCTTTGGTCCAGCTGCTGCTGACGCTGGGTCACGCTCGGTCCGTCCCCAACTGTCCACTGTTCCCCGACGAGTGGCGGGGTTTGTCGCGTCTGACCTTGACCGAGCGCCCCGTCCTGCCCGCAGGCGTCCGGCCCTACCGCTGCATGCTCTGCGAGAAGTCGTTCACGCAGCGCTGCTCTCTGGAGTCGCACTGCCTGAAGGTGCACGGCGTGCAACACCAGTACAACTACAAGGAGCGGCGCAACAAGATGTACGTGTGCGAGGAGTGCGGCACCACATCCATCGAGCCCGAGGCGCACTACTTCCACCTGAAGGAGCGACACCCCAACAGCCCGGCGCTGCTCAAGTTCTACGACAAGCGCCACTTCAAGTTCAACTCGAACTTCAACTCTATGATGCTGCAGTCGCGGTCGTAACTGCGGCACGGCCGCTAGAGGCGCTGGCGTCGCCCGCGGGCCGACAGCCGACGCCAAACTGAGGCTGCGCTTAGTGCGAAATGCGAGAAAACGGAAGCCGTTTTGCTCGAGACGGTAATTCACATGCGCGTTATGGGTTGGCGTATATTTTACCCGACGTTGAGTCTGAGAGAGCGCTGCTAACCCGACATAAAAAGGTGTTTATGTGACAAGGTGCTGTCAAGAGCATAGCTTTTACGCATCAAGATGAGCTACTATTCGGGAGTTTGCAGGTGATTGTAGAAATTGTCCGCCTCAACGCCAACGTAGGGCATCGAAAACGTGCTGCAGGATGGCATCCGCAAGCGGCACCAGCAGCTGGTCCGTGCCGTGCGGGCTGCGCTCTGGCCGGGGAACGCTGTCCGGCTCTGGAAAGGTGGCTTCGACCGGCTGCAGTTGACAGCTATGGGGGCATTTGTGTGCGGGCAGCGGGGATGCTGCGCGGCTGCGATGGCGATGCCCAGCTGTGCCTTCGTGTCCAGGATGACGGCCACGGACGGCCAACGCATGACGAGTATGGGATCGCGGTGAGCTGTCGTGTGCGCACTGTCGGTCAATGGCGGCCGCCCTGCACGTGGTCGGACGGTCACGGCTTCCCAGCGACGAAGGGACCACAGGAGAGCGGGTATACTTTTGAAAATGTATCAGCCCTGTGGCGTTGCATGGAAAAATACGGATGGAAGTCCGTTTCCGCCCGCCTCCCAAGCTTCCGGGGCTGGTGCGCGTTTGCGGCTGTCTGAGAAGTGAGAAGGATCGGGCAGGCGCGACTGTCCGTCGGCATGAGAGAGTGCGACGGTCTGATCTCGCGTCGCTTTCCGTCCAGAGGTGCGTCCGAGAGCGGCCGTGACCTGCCGGCCCCGCCGCCGGCGCCCCGTGCCGCGCGCAACCTCCGCTGGCCGGCCACCTGCCGCCAGAGCGGCGGCTACAAATTCCCACAGCGCAGGCAGAGTTTGAGCAGGAGTGATCCGACTGAAACAGAGGCGGCCGCAGACGAGGGGCTTGCACCTCTCACCTCACCTGACCAAGCTGTTTGTCGACGTACGTTCGCCACTGCATGTGATACAAATTCCGCGACTTAACAATAACCCAACTGCCAATGGCGTGCTCATTCCAGCGGCGGGTAGCCTCGGACGGGTCAGGCCGAGTCGGGTCGGGCCGGCGCCCGGTGATGGTGGGTCTCCCCGGAGCCGGGCAGGCGGCGGTACCGCACCGGCGGCCACGTCAGAGTACAAAGCGGGGCCTGGAGGTCGGACCGTCGCAGGCGCCGCCCGCCCGCAGCTGAGCGGGCTGCGCGTGTGGTGTCCGAACTTGGCGCGCGTGTGCGGACGTGCAGCAATAAAGCATTGGTCGCGGCGGTCTGTGTCGAGGTACTGACTTCGGGGGAGGGTTGGAGGGGAAGGGGGGAGCGATTTTGGAGGCGGAGGGGGGTGCCGGCGGGTGCGGCGCAGCTGGGCTCGAGATCGGCGCCAGTCGAGCGGCCCAACACGCGCCATGCGGCGGCGCCCCTCGAGTCGGCGATTTGCATCGGCAGCAGGCGCGTGAGATGGGCTATCGGCGGGCGGCGGGCCGGCCCGTGCCATACCCGTACCCGCCCGTCGGCCGTCACGGATGTTGGGCGGCCGGCGGCGCCGGGCCTCCCGCCCACGGCCGCACACTCGCGCACGCTCACCTCCGCTGAACACAGCGGAGTGCACGGCCGCACACTCGCGCACACTCGCCTCCGCTGAACACAGCGGCGTCCACGGCCGCACACTCGCGCACGCTTACCTCCGCTGAGCACAGCGGAGTCCACGGCCGCACACTCGCGCACGCTCACCTCCGCTGAACACAGCGGGGTCCACGGCCGCACACTCGCGCACGCTCACCTCCGCTGAACACAGCGGAGTGCACGACACTGCTCGCTCCAAAGAGGCCCTGGAGCACTGATAGAGCGGGACCTACAACGTGTAAAAAACGGCGACGAGCTCAAATGCTTGTCGTCCGTTATCGCCATGCCATGACAGCAAGTGAATCATAACGTTTGACAAGACGCGTTTCGCGAACTGGGACGAGCGACACGTAAACGGGAACAGTAGCATCATCAAGAAATAAACATAAGCGAGTGGACCCAGTTGTCCTGGAGACCTCATACAAATGGGTTGGGGCGTCACAGAAGATCGCTGATAAAAAGCGTTCGAGCGCTAATATACCGGTGACATTCCTGAAAAATCATGAGCTCACAAACTGTAAAAAACCGTCAATTTTATTCCACGAAAACAATCAAGATGACATGATTGATGCGCTCGGCGACAGTAAACAAAGCGTTTCGAAAACACTACAGCTTATGTAGTGAACATTGGTTACAACTGCTCGGAATACGCGCGCCTCTGTGGTCCCCACGATCCGAGCTCTCTCTCAAGTTCAAGAACTCTCAAGAGTTAACTTATTTTATCCCTCGGCTGCTCCTGATAAGCACATGAGAAATGAACCAGGAAAAATTCTACAGTGTCAAAGAATTTAATCACTGAACGAATTAAGGGTTAAAAAGCCTCAGGAAAGCACACAAGGTCGGACAGAACCTCACTCGTAATACATCCGACCCCACATAAAAATGCGGCTTGCGAACAAGCTGGGCGGGGGCGGAAAGCACAAGGCGCTCACAGCTGGCACGGTGACGTCAGAGGCGTGCCAGAGCCTTCGTAAGGCACGAGATGGCCTCCACCGACTTATCAGGCACGTTACACAGCCCATGAAGCTATCGGGAAACGGCAAATATCCGAGCCCATCGTGACGCGATCACGCCATAAGAGTTCCTCGAAAATAACGGCCATTCCAAATGCTGGAACTGTACAGTGTCAGCTTAGCTGATAACAGGCTGAAAACACACGTGTAATCAAAGCAACATGCCACATGCATGCAGCGATTCCCAGAAACACCACGTCTTGCAAATACCCTTCTTATCATCGGCACATGCTGGGTATGTGCCACTAAATCCCGCCTCGCGCACTGGCACCGAGATGCAGGCTGAACACGAGCCTGCAGAGGACGCCGTACGGCTCACGCGCACGGCTGGTGGACCGGGACGCGACGCTGAGCGCCACTCATCGGAGATGGGTGACAGCAGGGAACGACCTGCGGCTGTTCATCGCGTGAAGGCGATACTTCAACTCATTTTGTGAGGGGAGGGGGAGGAATTTGAGACGGGGATGTAATGTCCCTTACTGGTCCAAAAACACCGACACTGTCCTTCTCCACATCCGGGGAAGGGGATCACTGCACCTCACCACGCGCCACCGAGTGCCGCAACTGCGCAGCGTCATCTGCAGGGCCGCCGATTCCCGGAGCGGCGGGGAGCGGCGGCCACGTCTGTCCGGAGCGGAGGCCGCGTCTGGCCGCATCCCCGAGGGACGCCGGCCGGCTGGGAAGTTTGAGGCCGGGCTGTCCATCAGACGTAATCAGTCCGCCAAACAGCCGTTACAAAGTAATCAGTGTAGCCGCCCCTCCCGTCGCCCTGTGGTCGGCCGAGGCGGCTCCAGCCTGATCCCGGATAGCGTGGGCAGCACTGGCCGCATGATACCGGGCCCGACAGGCACAGCACGAGACCGGGCACTGGAGCATGCATATTGGCAGGCAACAAGACCCGTCATCATACCGCGACGCCACAGAGCCTACTCAAAACGGAGCCTGTCGATCTTCCGACACGAGCTCTGACCAATCGAGGAAGAGGTCACTAGTGAAGAGAGGCATTGGTGACCATGGGATTACACATTACTGCAGGTTTCAGCACCCAAGGCCACGCCTCAGCGGCGTTTAGGCCGTACGCTATATAAGTGCTAGGAATTAACCGTCCGTGTCAATTTTCATGCATCGCTAGAGATGCACGCATCAGCGCCCCCCCCCCCCCCAACACCTTTTTGGTTACAAATTTTGGGTGAACAGCACGAGCGCAATGCTCCCATTTCAATGACGAGGGTTACGAGCTTTCCACCCCCCTCCCCCCCCCCCCCCATCCGCCATCTCCAGCCTCGCGCACATCGAGCCGGTTTTACTGCAATATTGCGTGGTTGCAGATAGGCAATCGTCATCATAAACATACCGATCGCCGCTAAACACGTCATGCAGTTGGACCCGACCACAGATTTTCAACGCACGGGCGCGAAACTGCCTGCGTCATGCGCGAAGCTTGCGTGACCACTTCCAGTACAGTGATCCTATCCCGTATGTTTGTATCACATATGAAGTGCCGACTCATATCGTTCAGCAGCCAGCAATGAGACCTGATCGTAAACTTATGCTAGACTCCGGCTGGAATCACAGTCCACAAAAAAATAAACCAAGCCTTCCTGGAGCCAGTTCAGAGCCAAAACATTCTGGAATCGGCTGCCATACTTGGCCACCCCTGGACATGATTGTGGAACTTAAACGGCCCGGACCAAAACAGCGTCTAAGCGACGTATATTGTACAAAGGCACCGACTCAGCTCACCAGGAAGCCGAGCACCACACACACACACATACAGTGCGGCCGGCTGTCGAGTCGGCTGCGCTCGGGACGGTCGTGGCACACATGGCTGCCGTGACCACTGGGTCACGAGGTCACAGTAGGAGGGACGGTCCCCCTGTCAGCCTGTGACCGGACGCTGCAGAACATAACCGGCACAACTCTGGGAGGCGCGCGGCACGACCGGGCGCTCCTGCCCCGCACACGGACAGCGAGGAGCGCGGACACACCACGGCCAGCGGCGCGAGTCAGGCGGCTGATGACAGGACCGGGCGCTCCCGCCCCGCACACGGACAGCGAGGAGCGCGGACACACCACGGCCGGTGGCGCGAGTCAGGGTCGAGCCGCCGAGCTGCGGGTGCTCATCACAGCACATGGCCTCGGAGCGGCGCTGGGGCCGGACTCACCATGACGGGACCCCGAACCGCTCCATGCGCTTCTCCTGCTCCGACAGGTCCTTCTGCACCTTCTTCCGCATGTAGAAGATCGCACAGTCGCGGCTGGCAACGAACGGATCGCCTTAGTTCGTAGCACATAGGAGACATGCTCCAGGGCCACAGAGCGGCGTATAAGGGGTGAGTTACGACGTACCATAACCCAGCTCTCAGGAGCCATCACCACTGCCTGCAGGTAGATGTGTACTCAAAGCAGAGGCTATCATACCACGAGATAGACACAGTTAGACGTGTGTTAGTAGCGCTAGATGATGTCTGAGGAACATAAGATCGACCAAATGAAAGCGATTTTCGTAAAACCAAAACCAGCATTATCTTCATGCCAGAACGGGGCACGGTAACACCACAGGCGTAACCAGACGAGCAATAACTGCCATCCCATCCATACACGCGATGTACAGGCCACCATTCTACGCGCATATTGCTCGCACATTCTCAACGCCATGCTAGATGCATGATGCTTGTGAATTCATCCATGACATTCGTTGCGTCGAATGCGAACAATTACGCGAAAACCGTAAGCCCGTCATATCCAAAATGACTTCTAAAAAACACACGAAGTTCAAAGTGACAAAGTTCTAGGGAAGGTTTTAAGACGTAAGGTAATGGCAGAACGTGCGAAAAAGACCAAAAATCACACGACCCTCTCCGAAGCTTTATGAATATGAAGCCAGCAGCAACCAGCAGCGGTAGATAGCTCAAACGTTTTGGAGCCTCAATGAACTTAACGCCTGTCATTGCCCGCGGTTTTGTTCTAGGCTCACCATGCACAGATTGCACACCTGAAGAAAACACGTCAGCGATTTGATAAAACTAACGTCTGTGTGCTTAATATGCATCTGTACAAATACTTCATACCTGATAACAGAGGGACATGCCGCTCACGCGACGTTCAGGCCAAAATATGGGAAGGGCAAAAATAAGCAAGTGAAAATTACACCTGGTCTCCATAACTCGGGTAACGCACTGATCATGAACGAAACACTGCGCCGCAGCGGAAGCCGCTACACTGCAGCCACGCGCCAGCCACAGCCACGCACTGCAGCCACAGCCCCACACTGCAGCCACACTGCCGCCACACTGCAGTCACACTGCAGCTATAGTCACTCACTGCAGCCACAGTCCCACACTGCGGCCACACTGTAGCCACAGCCCCACACTGCAGTCACACTGTAGCCACAGCCCCACACTGCAGCCACACTGCAGCCACACTGCAGCCACAGTCACACACGCGCACAGCCACACTACAGCCACAGCCACACTGCAGCCACACGCCACCACAGTCACACACTGCAGCCACAGCCCCACACTGCAGCCACAGTCCAACTGCAGCCACACCCACTGCAGCACCACACTGCAGCCGCAGTCACACACTGCAGCCACAGCCCCACACTGCAGCCACACGCCAGCCACAGTCACACACTGCAGCCACAGCCCCACACTGCAGCCACAGTCACAAACTGCAGCCACAGCCCCACACTGCAGCCACACTGCAGCCGCAGTCACACACTGCAGCCACAGTCACACACTACAGCCCCACACTGCAGCACATTGCAGTCACAGCCACAGTCACACACGCGGTCACAGCCACACGCTGCAGCCACACGCCACAGCCGCACTGCAGCCACACGCCAGCCACATCCACACACTGCAGCCACACGCCACGACCAGGAATGAGGCAGAGATTTAGCGTTTCCAGAAAACATGTGCTAAGAACTGAACCTGCAACACATGCAAATAAAATCCTAATGGCTCGGACCTGGTAATCCATTCGATATTTTCAAGTTTAAAGGATGCTAACCGAGCGACCTGTTGGCCATAACAGACTATTTGTTTTGCAGCGAAAGTGATTCCGCAGATCTGGCCGCGATCATGCATTCCGAAGTGCGGTTCCATATTTCAGTCTTTTTATTCCTAAATTTGCCGCTTCTCTTCGCATGGAGAACGCATGGTGACAGGAGCGCCTCCCACCACTCCGATCTGGGTACTGAGCGCGGCCGCCGTCGGCTCGACAAAGGTCAGATACGTGAGGCCGGCTTAAAACATTCCCAGAATCTCCAGAGTATTTGCGTCGGGCATGCATTTATGCAAATACATTTAAAGCAAATGCACAAAAATGCAAAGCACAGTGGACTTCACGGCAGGCCTACGATCATCTATGGGTATCACTGCATATTCACCGCTATTGCAAAACGTGGCCTCTGGAAGCGTGCCAAAGCTGTCGCTTTTGGAAACTAGCATCTTGAATGCATGGCGCATAATTTCGCCGCCTCTTTTTCATCTGTGCGAGCGTGCACAAATGACAAATACACGAGTGCTGTCGGCCCCACCTGGTACAGATGACCTCCTCGTGGAGGCTGCCCTGGCACCGCTGACATTGCGTCCACAGCCGCCCGAACTTGGTCTCCAGCGCAGAGAGCGCTGTCATCTCTCGCTGGTACACCTCCGCCTCCTTCGGCTGCCGACGGGGTGCAGCTACACGCAACACGTCTTCCCCTTCCGCTGGGATATTACAAGCACACCCGCAGACACGCCAGGCCCGTCCCCCTTCCCTTCTTTGGCTGCAGACAGGGCACAAATACAGGCGCCCGGTGACGCGTGACGTCATCTCGCCTCCTCTGGCTGATGACAGGTTATAGCAGTTACACCCACAGGCCAGGGGGTCAAGTCACCTTCCTTCTTTCGACTCCATTTTCAATACAGTTGCAAACAAAGTGGGGTCAAGGCACTGTTACACCCACAGACAGACGTAACTGTGCCTGTAAACGACAGACGTCACCCCCCTTCGACTGAGAGAAGGGCATACCTACACCAATGGACACGTCACCTCCCATCCTGTGGGTGGGCCCGGGGTAACCCCACAGAAATGACGTGATGACCATACAGATCAGCAGAATCCAATACTAATACCTCCTGCCAGTGAAGACAAACACAGCACCGAACCGGTTGCACCACCAAGGTGCTTCCGCGCCGGTGGTTCCGTACCTTGCAGTACTCGCACACCGCCTGCGACTCGTCTTTCAACACTGCCTTGCAGCTCAGGCACTGCGCCGACTTCTTGGTAAAGGCAAATAGCTTGCCCACCTTGGAGGTCACCACCTTCTTAGTTCGGGTGTGCTCGCCCTCTGCAAGCAGGAGCGGGTAAATTCGAGACGCGGCGAAGACGGGTGGGGGCATGCAGCAGCCCGCACCCATGTTCGGGTCGGACCAGTCCTGAACACGAACAAAATGGCGTGAGGCTGGTGAATGCCCGAATATATATTTAGATCACACAGGCCCGAAATACAAACGGGAGGCAAAGGAACGACCAGTGTTGAAGGAAACTCATCATCGACGCTGATCATCAACGACAACATCGCTGGATATAAATGATCTTAACTAAATGATAGTGGATGTAGTAAGACGAGCCTATGTACGAGGAATGCGCGACAAACTAGTAAGTGTGAAAAGCGAAGACATCAGTCATGGTTCATTCACCGATAACTATAGATTTTGGCAGTGCCAAAGTGGCGAAACATATGCATTACACTATTCACTACAATCGGTACCCTACTGCAGTACACTATTCCCTGCGAACTATTCAATACGATCAAATGATACTTATAATCTCCACACGTTGACATCAGCCAGTAATTTGAGACGACTGGGAGAAGTCTTTTCACCGTGAACACCAACCCCAGGCGGCCCCGTAGGCAGGCCCCTTGATGTGGCTGTCTCTTCGGCATTGCCGGCAACACATGGTGATAATGATATGCACATGACGCGCATTATCATTATATACATGACGAACTGGTAAGCTAGTCAATACAAATGGTCCCGCCACGGCTCGCCGTCACAAACGGACAATACAATATGGCAAACAATATCAATATTCTGTCATGTCAGTATTTCAACCAGTTCATTTGGTGCCACCCGGAGACATTACGCTCCTTCTAGCTGTTAATCATCGCTGAGGCCATGACTATCACCACTCACTGAGCAGTATCGACCCCGCTGAGGCCATGACTATCACCACTCACTGAGCAGCATCGACCCTGCCGGGGCCATGACTGTCACCACTCACTGAGCAGTATCGACCCTGCTGAGGGGCCATGACTATCACCACTCACTGAGCAGTATCGACTCTGGTGAGGCCATGACTATCACCACCTACTGAGCAGTATCGACCCTGCTGAGGCCATGACTATCACCACTCACTGAGCAGTATCGACCCTGCTGAGGCCATGACTATCACCACTCACTGAGCAGTATCGACTCTGGTGAGGGCCATGACTATCACCACCCCACTGAGCAGTATCGACCCTGCTGAGGCCATGACTATCACCACTCACTGAGCAGTATCGACCCCGCTGAGGCCATGACTATCACCACCCACTGAGCAGTATCGACTCTGGTGAGGCCATGACTATCACCACCCACTGAGCAGTATCGACCCTGCTGAGGCCATGACTATCACCACCCACTGAGCAGTATCGACTCTGGTGAGGCCATGACTATCACCACCCACTGAGCAGTATCGACCCTGCTGAGGCCATGACTATCACCACTCACTGAGCAGTATCGACCCTGCTGAGGCCATGACTATCACCACCCACTGAGCAGTATCGACCCTGCTGAGGCCATGACTATCACCACTCACTGAGGCAGTATCGACCCTGCTGAGGCCATGACTATCACCACTCACTGAGCGTATCGACTCTGCCTTGTTCCGCCCAGGATCGGCTCGAAGACACGGAGCAGCGGCTTGCTCAGCTGGTTCTCTCCAGGTAGTACTGCGAGTCGATCGGCACGCTGTTATCCAGCACATAGATCGGGTCCCTGAAACGGCAGGACCGCCGCGGTTTGAGCCAGACAGCAGGCCACAGGCCGCTCCCCCGGCCAGCCTGCTTCCCCTGGTCCACCCGACCGCCCTCCCCTGCCAGCCTGCTTCCCCTGGTCCACCCGACCGATCCCCTGCCATCCTGCTTCCCCTGGTGCCACCCGACCTGCTCCACTGCCAGCCTTCTTCCCCGGCCCCGACCGCTCCCGCTGCCAGCCTCGCTTCCCCCTGGTCCACCCTGACCGCTCCCCTGCCAGCCTGCTCCACCTGGTCCACCCGACCGACTCCCACCTGCCAGGCCTGCTTCCTCCCCTGGTTCCACCACGACCGCTCCCCTTGCCAGCCTGCTTCCCCTGGTCCACCCGACCTGCTCCCTCTGCCCAGCTTGCTTCCCCTTGGTCCACCCGGACCGCTCCTCTGCCAGCCTGCTTCCCCTGGTCCACCCGACCGCTCCCTGCCAGCCTACTTTCATTATCCTCCCCACCGCTCCCCTTCCCTCGTCCACCTCACCGCTCTCCTACTAGCCCGCTTCCCCCATACTCCCCCACCACTCCCTTTGAGCGCCTTCTCCCTGACTGACTCCCCTACCGCCAGCAGCATCTCACCTCGGCCTTGTCGTAGGCGGGCGTGTTCTTGGGCGCGGCTATGATGACATACGGCACGCGGTCGCCCAGCTGGGAGCGTTGCCCGGGTCGCGCTTGCGCATCTTGTGCGCCAGCTGGACGTGCGCCTGCTTGGCGCTGTAGTCGGCGTCCGTCTTGGTCAGCTCCTTGCTGATCACCAGCTGACTAATGTCAATCCGGTTGCAGAGCAGATCGGAGATCACCTGTTTCGCTGCTCCACGGCGCCGTCCGGGTTCCTGCCAGGGGAGGGCGCGTCAGAGCACACCGCCGCGCCACCCAGGCAGCGAACAGTCGCCGCGCGGAGTCGTGGAGGACCTGACAGTGCCGGGGACCGCGCAGTGCCCGCCCGCCAACTGCCGGGCCCGCTATAAAATTGTCACACTTCGAGTTACATGCCTCCAAATCTAACACCATTGCTATTTATAGACAACGTTCGTGCAGCGGTGGACCGTGTTGTGGCAATAGATCACGCCCCAGGACAGTGTTAACGTAGGGAAAACAGTCACGGCTCAGGGGCGATGCGTTAGCCCGTGGACACGGTGGGTTGGGACGCGGTGGTGCCGCGAGTCGCACGCCGATCGTGTTGCGTGCTGCTCGGGACGCGCAGAGTGAGTCTCTCTGTCGGCGTTGCGTACGGCAGTTCGCTGTTGTGCGTGGGGTGGTCCGTCGCGATGTGATCCCGAATACAGTTCGCAATCACATATTGATGACACACCGGTTTTTAAAGGTAATCACGCTGCGACGCGGTACTTCTAGAACTATACTCAGCAGGGAAGCTTTTAAAAGGCTGTCCTGGCAGTGTGCTAGGGCCACTGACCGTTCGATGAGTAGCTTCTGCAGGCAGACGTTGATGAGGTTGCCGAGCAGGGGGCAGTTAGTCGCGCCGCACAGTCTCGATGCCCTTGCAATCCATCTTGTCGTGCACCTCGGGCCGCGTGAAGTACAGGCCCGCGTACCGCTTCTTGTTGATCAGCAGATACGGAAAGTACACCTGCGACCAGCCCAGAGGCTGCGTTGGGCAGACAGCATGCTCCCGCTCACCGTGCCGCGGTACTTTATGCCCGACTGGCCTTCGCACACAAATATGGCGGATGCGGACGTCACCACCGCTGGAATAAGAGAATGTGTACCGTTTACCTTTACCGCTCGTAGAACCTATGCTTTGCAAATGTAGCTCCTCAGACCCCCCCCCCCCCCCCCGCCCCCTCCAAACACACCACGGACTCAGTGGGCTTATTGAACACTGCTTCTGATCCTATTGTTTGACGGCTGTAATAATGTACATATATATATATATATATATATATATATATATATATATATATATATATATGTATAGGCAGTGACTCCAGCGTAGCTACCCAGCGGGCCGACACTCGCCGATCGTACCTTTTCAAACTCCAGCTTAATCGGCTGAATGAACTTGTCGGAGACGAAGGCGGGCCGCCTCCTTTCCAAGCTCCATGGCGTCCTTGACCGTGCTGGCGCCGAAGCGCACCATCACCGAGTCCGTGTCGCCATATATCACCTGGAGACGGCAGCTCGACGTCAGCTCCTGATCCCGGGCCACCACGTCCGACCCGCGGCCCTCTCCGGGCTTCGCCACCTCCGACCACGAACCAGCCATCCACGAACCACGAACGAACAATCGCCGATCGCTGGCTGATGGGCCTTCCCTCTCCGACGAAGAAGCCCACCTCGGCTATTTCCGGTCAACTCTGGCATATGTAATCAACGATGATAACATGCGCCTAAGGTGCTGTCCATCAACAAATCATCATACTTCCCGTCCCTTACGCATACAACTTTAAGCGCCCATCTCAATGTAATCCTTGTCGGGTCGAGGCAGCGGGTGGCCCGGACGCGGACGTGTCCACCGTCACGCGGAGCTCGGTTGCCCTGACCTGACCTGACCTGACCTGCCCTCGTCCCCACCTTGGCGTCGTGCTTGTAGCCGTTGGCGACGTTGTAGCGGGCCTCAACCTCGGCCTTGGTCTGCTCGATCATCAGCCGGCCAAAGGCGGTGACACTCTGCGAGATCTCCAGGCAGGGCAGCTTGCCGACCGTGGCACCCGTGAAGCCGTACACAGAGTTGGCGCTGATCTGCCGGTGGCGCGGGCGTCTCATGGGCGGCACGCGACACAAAGGAGCAGACCCGCCAGCGCCGCGGGCGTCTCATGGGCGGCACGCGACACAAAGGAGCAGACCCGCCAGCGTCGCGGGCGTTCCTCGGCGGCACACGCCATACATGAGCGCACACAGACCGCTGCCACCGAGACGCTGATAAGTCACTTAAGAGAACGGCATCTGGCGAAAAGCATATACAGCCGAAAGAGAGCACCGTGCATTTAACACGGGAGCGCCAAGCAACATGGACGGGGAGCACCAGAAATGAACAGGTGAGTGCGAAACAAACTGCCCCCTCCCCCCCCCCCCCTCCAGTAATCAAGAGCAGCGGGGTCTATACCGCCGGTGGCAGACAGTCAACACATATCATGGAGTCCACAAACGACTGGCACTAGGCAGCAAAGGGCGACTTTCCAGGGTTGACACGGGCACCTGACTTTCTGTCTCCCATGCCACCAGCCCCGATCGATTTGTCGCACCTTGAGCGCCAGCTGCCGGCCATCCAGCACTTGCTTGCGCAGCGGGTCCGTCTCCTTTTGAGGTCGCCCTTGGCCTTCTTGCGCGCGGCTAGCAGCTCGCGCAGGATCTCGGGCAGCAGGCCGGGCCGCAGCGACGGCTTCACGAACTGGTTGCCGGACGGTTGTTCGGATGAACTGGTCCGGCTGCAGGCTGCCGGCCAGCCGCGGTTCGAGGTCAGGCACCGGCCGGGTCAGCGGGCCGGGTCCGGCCGCCGGCCGACCTCAGAGGTCAGGTCATGTCACGGGCGGCTCGACGGCGCCCGGCCGGAGCCAGCCTCAGCAGTTAGCACTCACATCACAGGCGAACGGCAACAGCTGCCGAAGGACGGGACAGCGGCGGGGTAAACCACGCGCTCTGCCCAGCTGACGGACGCCGTGGGGCACACCTGACGTGACGTCACTCAGCGCCCGTCCCATTCTATCGACCCACGCTGACCAGCCTGATCACTAACTGCCCAGAACCTCATACAGGTGTCATTTCCCTTTATATTACAGCGATGTAGCCCTTTACGTGAGCTTTGTGTGACCAATACCCGCGCGATGCACGATCATGTGCGAGGGGTCTTTAAGGGTGACGAAAGGCATTACCTTTCCCCGCTCATCAGAACCACACCACCATTGTTTACCGGATCGATGTGGTTTCGTACCATAAAAACATAACAGTATGTTGCATCGTAGTACCCACCATCCGATACGATATTGTCACACACAATTTCTTTCCACAGCATGCTTGGACTTCACACAAAAACATGACACCGAGGACAAAAAAGGCCTTCAGATTAAAAACAGGCCTTTAGATTAAAAAAAAAACATGGGTCATGGCGAGTAAGGACGAGTGCAAGCAGGGGAGCGGGGTCATACGCCAGTGCTGCGGAGAGGCAGGTGCCCCCCAGAGCAGCACACCCCCTCCGCTCGGCGGGCGCCCCGGGTGCTCCCCAGAGCACCAACCCCCTCCGCTCGGCGCGCGGGACCGTACCCCAGCCGCTCGGCGGCGCCCGGCTGTAGTAAGAGAAGTGTAGCACAGGTTATGCGCCATCATAATGCTGGGGTACAGGCTGCTGAAGTCCAGCGTGGCGATCGGCACATCGTAGTAGCCCTTGATCGGCTCGATGACGGTGGCGCCCTCGAAAGACTCGCCGGCATCGCCGCCCTTGTTCTCGTACACCGGCATCACCAGGTTCTGCTGGCGCGCCTGGCGGACACAACGTGGCGCTGAGTGTGTGGCGGAGAGGCCAGTCAAAACGGCCCAATAGATAAGAGGCGACAGGGAGGATGGCCGTCCTCAGTATGTACAGCTAGGTGCTGTTTACTATCGCTGGAGGTGGGCCAGGTGGAGACAGGGTTGAATGGTCGGCTCCAACAAACACGGCTCGCTGCTGTCACTCGTCAGCTTGTGAAAGAAAATGTTTCCACAGACAGCCCAATCAAGTTTTTAGTGATTTCATGAGATGGAAAGGCTATGCAACATTTCAGATTGACTTCGAGCTCACGTGCGAGCCACTCTAGAAAATGATCTAATTCACGTCCCAAGACCGTCGAACCCGATCCGGCCAGACCAGATCCGACTGTCAGCACACATCACGGAATGGTAGTAGTGCGCAAAGCTCGTGTCGAAGGAAGTATCTCACCGAAGAGGGCGATAATTCAGGAAATAGCTGCAAAGTAGCACCTTGACAAAAGTACAAAAGGACAGCGGCAGTGATCGCACGCCGCGGGAGCAGAGGAGAACCCGGCGCGCCACGGCTGGACGAGGGGCGCAGCTGCGGCAGGCGTACCTTCCTCAGCAGCTGCGAGACCACCTTGATCTGCTGGCCGCGAGTGAGCAGGAAGGACATGGGCACGCCAGTGACACGCGCCATCTCCATGTAGTTGATGACACACATCAGCTTGTCGATCAGCTTCAGCGGCAGGAAGGCGTCCTTCAGACAGTAAACTGCCAGCCTGCAGGCAACGCGCACCTCATCACCATTCCCATTAGGGTCGTCCTCATGGCCATGGTGATGATGATGATCACCAGCTTGAGCTGCTCACAGGACAATGCAGCCGCCTGCAGCCGGGTGGTGCCCCCCCCCCCCCTCCCTCCCTCCATCCCCAGTGGCCGGAATGTCCGCACCTGCGCCGAGTCTGGGCGTCCCCTACCCCTCCACCAGCAGCTCGGATCTCCCACCTGCGCCGGGTCTGGGCGTCCCCCTCCTGCAGCACGCTGATCATGTTGTGGTGCACGTCCTCCTTCTGCTCTTGCAGGAAGTGGAAACGAAACGGCATTCAGCGAGTAGGAGCGCAGCTTGTACTCCCGCCGCAGGAACTGGAACGGCGGCAGACGGCGGTCCGGTCGATTGGCGGTCAGCGCGCGCGGGCGGCAGCTCTCATCGACGTCCCAACTCTCTACGGCGCCACAGCTGAACAGACGCGAGACCGTAGCCCAGCCGTTCGGCGGTGCCTCGCGTATTCCCCGGAGCGGCACACGCCCTCCGCTCGGCGCGCCGGACCGTGAAAGAGACGTACAGATCGCATGGCTTGACTTAACCAGCTGATGTCGTATGATATCCAGTACAATGTGATCGCCACATTGTAATGGATATCAATGTCACGTGAACGCAGTCTTGTCCTGCACCAGAAAACGTAGATAATTCTCCTGGAGGGTGGCGGCCGGCTGACCAGCATGACGACACGTTTAAAACAGTCATTACCAGACATCACGCAATGCGCCCCTACGCACTTATTTTAAAATCAGCGATTTCATGACACAAACATTTGATGATCATAGGCAAACTTCATAAGATTCCCACTGCCCACCTTGATCGGATCAAAACTTCCACGGGTCCCCGCTACCTGCCATGATCAGATCAAATTTCACTCCGGTCCCCGCTGCCTACCATGATAAGATCAACTTCCCCAGATCCTCGCTGCCTACCATGATCAATCAAATTTCAACCGGATCCCCGCTGCCTACCATGATCAGATCAAAACTTCACACCCGGTCCCCGCTGCCTACCATGATCAGATCAAACTTCACCCGGTCCCCGCTGCCTACCATGATCAGAATCAAACTTCACCCGGTCTCCGCTGCCTACCATGATGCAGATCAAACTTGCCCGGTCCCCGCTGCCTACCATGATCAGATCAAACTTCACCCGGTCCCCGCTGCCTACCATGATCAGATCAAACTTCACCCGGTCCTCGCTGCCTACCATGATCAGATCAAACTTCACCCGGTCCTCGCTGCCTACCATGATCAGATCAAACTTCACCCGGTCCCCGCTGCCTACCATGATCAGATCAAATTCACCGGTCCCCGCTGCCTACCATGATCAGATCAAACTTCACCCGGTCTCCGCTGCCTACCATGATCAGATCAAACTTCACCCGGTCCCCGCTGCCTACCATGATCAGATCAAACTTCACCCGGTCCCCGCTGCCTACCATGATCAGATCAAACTTCACCCGGTCCCGCTGCCTACCATGATCAGATCAAACTTCACCCGGTCCCCGCTGCCTACCATGATCAGATCAAACTTCACCCGGCCCCCTGCCTACCATGATCAGACCAAATTCACCGGTCCCCGCTGCCTACCATGATCAGATCAAACTTCACCCGGTCTCGCTGCCTACCATGATCAGATCAAACTTCACCCGGTCCGTCAGCTGCCTACCATGATCAGTCAAACGAGTGCGGCCCTCGGTGTTGATGGTCTTGTTCTCTCGGCGGCCCATCTGCTTGCTCTGCAGCATTGTTCTTCCTTCACGACCGTTCTGCCAGCGCACAGTGACGATTGGTGTGACTGGCCACCCACCAAGAACCAGACACCATAACACCAGTGGTCATCCCCAGTCTGGAACCTCATCAGTTGTGTCGCAACATACTACGAGGTTGACCTCCCCGACTTCCCAGCATAGTCGAAGAAGCAGCGGAACAACGAGTGAAACACAACATGCACTCCTTAGCGAAGCGAACCGGGAAACGCAGCGAAACAGCATGTAACCCACAGTTTGTACGTATCCTTCCCAAGAAGGGGAAGGTGGCGCCGTTCTTGGCCTTGGCCCTGTTGATGAGGTAGGGCAAGTCGAAGTTGTTGATGTTGTAGGCCAGTGATGATGTCGGGATCCACCTGTCGTATGAAGTCCGCCCAGTCCTGCAAGCGGTCAGATGACCGCAGCGTTACCGGCCGTGACTTACTTTACAACACAACAAGGCGGCGGGCTACCTAGCGGGCTGAAGTGGCCGTTCAAGCATGTCTTATTTAGGCCTGCAATATTTCAAAATAAAACATTACAGCTTCCATGGTCGTACATAAGGGCATAAGCAGCTTTCAACTCTTTCCGCCTTTAAAAACATGACCGAGAAATAACACCTCAAAACCATGTAACTAAACAAAGCGTATGGAATTCGATACGCCATATTTCAATTTTTCAGCAAGTATACTATAACCGCTCACGATGGACGACAACTTCATTACCAGTTTTCTTTTATACACACACGTCTAAATCAGTGCAACGGAATCCAGTGTTGACTGGAGTCAGACAGTGAAAAGCACCCACCACGTGAAAGCCACGACGCTGCTGAAGAGCTATCAAGGCGTGTAACATACGTCCAGGACAGCTCTCACCAGCGGCTCTGGGCCAATCGCTCAGTTGAATTTCATCATTGAACGCCTACTTAAGGCCACTTACCCCGGCAGCTCGTGCTGAGGACACTGACCTCCGCGGCCACAAGCCCCGGGCGGCCCGTCTCCTCCAGCGTGCTGACCTTAAGCAGTTTGGCCTCCTCTTCGTAGCTCCGCACGTCGGACCCGACGACGGGCGCGCACGACTTGAGTGTGAAGATGTTGCGGATGAAGGGGTCGCGCTCACCCTGGTTGATGACCATGTTGGCGATCTGGATGACGGCATCCTTGTCGGGCTCGGGGAAGACGCCTGGGGCAGTCCCGCGTGACACTAAATCAGTGCCAGGTGGCAGGAGGCGCGGCTCCGGCCGGCACAGGGGAAAAGTGCCGGCTACGCGGCGGAAACGCCGCCCCGCTGCCGCCAACGGCAGCACCACGCTTCGAAAAACAACCAACATTGTTATACATATGCACGCACACACGCACGCGCACTCATACGCAGACGCACACATTTTATATGCATATATTATATATATATATATATATATATATATATATATATATATATATATATATATATACACATATAAGCTAGATACAAATATTGATAAGTAGACAAATCTAGACATAAATGAATATACAGATCCACTATGATCAAACCTGCTGCAGGAGAAATGAAAGAATAAGAAAGGGATCAGACATGGCAATGACAAACAAATGGATAAAATGAGACCACTGATCCAAGAAAGCACAGGAAAACACAAAACATGCTTCCAAACAACACCACGGTAAAACATTACAAAACAACTACTCAACACAATAGTGAGGGGCCCAAAAAAACTAAATGCATGCAGCCTTCGACGAATAAAACCAGACTGAAGCCAATCGTCCGGGCCCAAAAAGGACGATCATTCAACGGCTCACAAACGTCATCACATGTCACGCCTCCGCATGGTGACTGTAGTGACCGACATCAAACATAAACACATACCACGAGTGAGCGCTTACTCTTAAAGCCACAGGCAGGAGAGCCCTCTATCCAGGGTGAGCATGAAATAATCCCGTGTGATAACAAGACCGCACTGCTTTGCAGCTGATGAGAACACCACGGCAGATGCGAAATTGAAGGCAGATCCCCGACAAAGACCACTGACAAGCGACATGCCACCATGATCCACCGTGACAGGTCAAACGCATCGTAAATATAACCCGTTACCAAAAACAGACACTAGCCGCATCTACCTACTTAACAAAGCAGACCGCCAACAATAACTGACGGACAACCACCACGCCTCCCCCCCCCCCCCACCCCTTTCTCCCGGCGGCATGTGGCGCGCGACGCACCTTTCCTGTTGGAGCACTCGATGTCGAAGCTGAGGATGCGGATGGGCGCCACCTTCTGCCACTCGCCCTCCGGCGCGTGAGAGACGAACTTGTCCCAGGCCACGTCGAGCTCCAGCTGACAGTGTGAGGTGGCCGGCGGCGAGGCGGCGCCCTGGTGTCCGCGCGCGGCGCCGCCAGCAGCCGGCCGGCAGTCGATCCAGTTACAGCCCACGACGTCCGTGTCGATCATGAACCTGGGGACAACACATGGGTTAGTCATGAGCCTGGGGACCACGCATGGGTCAGTCATGGACCTGGGGACGACATACGGGTCGGTCATGGACCTGGAGACGACATACAGGTCAGTCGTGGACCTGGGGACGACATACGGGTCAGTCATGGACCGGGGACGACATGCGGGTCAGTCGTGGACCTGGGGACGACATACGGGTCAGTCATGACTGGGGAAGACATACGGGTCAGTCATGGACCTGGAGACGACATATGGGTCAGTCACGGACCTGGGGACGACATATGGGTCAGTCACGGACCGGGGACGACATACGGGTCGGTCATGAACCTGGGGACCACACATGGGTTAGTCATGGACCTGGGGACGACATACGGGTCAGTCATGGACCTGGAGACGACATATGGTCAGTCCGGACCTGGGGACGACATACGGGTCGGTCATGCACCTGGGGACCACACATGGGTTAGTCATGGACCTGGGGACGACATACGGGTCGGTCATGAACCTGGGGACCACACATGGGTTAGTCAGGACCTGGGGACGACATACGGGTCAGTCATGGACCTGGGGCGACATACGGGTCAGTCATGGACCTGGGACGACATACGGTCAGTCATGGACCTGGAGACGACATATGGTCAGTCACGGCACGGACTGGGGACGACATACGGGTCGGTCCATGAACCTGGGGACCACACAT
>NW_023596297.1:40030764-40069233 GCF_011947565.3 Pollicipes pollicipes | reverse complement strand
AAACATCAAAATTGTAACTTCGCTGGCAACGCACGCCGGTCGTACTCCAAGTTTCCATCGACACCATTAGAAAGGCTTTAATACCGTAAACTGACGGATTTGGCTGCGGTCTGTGCGAGTGAGGATGAGCGATATTACGCAACCTTGCAAATTGGTATGTTTGAAAACTTCCGCAGAGTACTCACACAGACCTCCGCATGATGTGCAGACAGGTTGGGACATCAAACCCTTCTAGCGTGTTCCGTTCCCAAAGTATCTTAATGTCCCCCAGACTATGTCACAGCATCCTTTTCGAGCATCACAAAATCGTCTCAACCTTCAAAATGTCTTTCCAAAATGGTGTTCGGTCTCGTCCTCCCACGTCCATCCCCGTCACCTTTCTGACAGAACACCACTTTGCGACCGCGTGTGGGACGGACGACAAAAAAGGCGCGGGAAGGATATCGGGATATCGAAACGCTGCAAAGTATATAGAGTGACAGACCGGGGCGGGCGGCGGTCCGCGCGTGCACGCGGCCAGAGCTCCTACGTCAGAGCTGAGGCGGCTCAGACCACGTCGCGGGGGCGCAGCCACCTGACTGACGCCGCCTGTTGTGAGGTGTCGGGTTTCTGCGCACCATTATGTTGGCTGTACCCTGGTCCACGTGCCCTCCGTGCCTCAGGTCACCCGCGCTGTTCCCCGCCCGCTGACGCGCCTCTCCCCGCTCCCCGCCGCACTTCTCTGCTCCTTCGCGCGCCGCGACATCTGCTGGTCGCGTCACCTGGGCCATTTGGCCGCGGCGCGTGCCAGTGGCTTCGTCACTACACTTGTGTTACACACTAAATGCGTTGATTGGGAATCACCAAAAACGGACTAAGTATCGCGCGGTCACTCACCTAAGCTGGTAGAGGGTCTCTGGTAAGAAGGGGTCTGTCTGGTAGAGGGTCTAGGGGAGAGGGTCTCTTCACACCGCAGACAGTCAGAGGGTCCTAAACTGTCCGATTGCAGCTTTGGGTTCCGCCAGAGGGATCCTTGCCCTTCTTGCTAGGAAGGGATTGGGGAAGAGCCAGATTGCCACCCTCCAAACTCCCGACGCCTCACGCCCGCTGTTACCCCATCTCAGACGTGGTAGTGGCAGTAAAGCAGTGGGGAAGAGCCAGGTTGCCCCTCTCCAAACTCCGCCGCCTCACGCTCGCTGTTACCCCATCACAGACGTGGTAGTGGCAGTAAAGCATTGCATGCCAACCACAGGTGTTCCTGCACCCACGAGTTTTCGCAGCCAACGGTAATGGACCAGACTGAAACCACAAAACGCTCATAACGGAAAGTGCATTGTTTTGTGGTTGAATGCAGCGTTGCGGCATCAGACAGCATTATGTGGCCTTACAGAGGCCGCATGAGATGGTCGGTTTGCACCAGACCCCTCTTCATGCCAGTCAGACTCCCGTTCATGTCCATGGCCGCGGCGCTGGACTATCCGGTAGGCGGTGGTCGTGCGAACGGGATCGTGGCGGACCTGTGCGTGCCGGCCGGGGCGGGTCGCCGCCGACGGCGGTGCGGCGACGGTCGCAGGTGGCGGAGCGCTCCCGGACAGGCCCACAACGCCACACAGGCGGCTAGCCGGGACTGCAACGCCGACCACCCCTAAACGCGTCTTCCCAGGGGCTTCCGTGACCTCTGGGTCCCCCGGTGTGGTTGGCTCTGGGTGTTGACCAACTACGAATGCATGCAGTGCCTTGGTGCTTGTTGGGCGGATCGCTTGGAGAGTGCCGATTCGCATCAAGTTATAGCCCATTCGAAAGGCAGGTATTTCGTGGTACCCCCGACCATACCAGAGCGTGTGGCAGTCGTCAGAGCCCAGCAATTAGGCAAGGTCTGATCTCCGTACATGCGGGCCAAGGTCCACTTAGCAGTTAGCTCTGTGAAAGAGCGGCGGGAGCGCAGCGGGCGCGACGACCGGCGCCGGCTGCGGGCGACGCCCTCCCGTCCTGCGCAGCCGCACCGCCTGACCGCAACTGGCTCGTTCACCCGACGCCAAATTATGGCGGTGCAAGGTCACAGGGCAGCAGCGGCTGGAACCGGCGCGGCGTGTTCGCCGCTTTCGCTCCAAAAGTCCGCACTGAATCGCCTTTGGGCCACGTCCTGCCAGGCGCAGCTGAGCCGTGATGAGCCTCGCCGGACGCGATGGCGTGCGCCTTTGAGCTCGCCGTCCTGCCGGAGCCGGTAATCAACAGCTGCAGGTGCGCCCGCCTCCGGGCCGCGCCACCGGACGGCCGGGCCGCGCGCTCTGCACGCTCGCCGGCGCTGTTGGCCTGCCGTTGGCCACATGACCGGCACCGCTCGGCGGTCACATTATGCAAGTGGTGCTCTCCGGAGAACGTTTCGAAAGCACCGCCTTGCGGGCTGCGCACATCGTGCACGGCCGGCACCTGTCGGCCGTGCACGTGCCGCGCGCGGGTCCGGGTAACGGTCAGAGCCGGCCTGGCATCGCGCGGCTGCCATTGAGTGGAGGGCCTGGTCACTCTGACTGTGAGGGCCAGCGGCTGCGAACGGGCCGCGGTGCAGCCACCAGCACATTTGCCGTGTTGCAGCCACGAGCACTTTTGCCGCGGTGCATCGGAGAGCCACACGCTGGGTTGGGGGCGGGTTGGGAACAGACGAAGCGAGGGTCGTCCGCTCGTGCAGGGATGGTGATGGAGAGATCCGGCGAGCCCGTACAAAACTCAAACGTAATGGATGATTATTGCGCACGGACTCTGGATCTATTTGTTAGACTAGTTTTTGAGATTGCAGGACGAGAAGTTGGCCGCGTTTGGAAATGCTTAAAGCTCTCGGCTGAATGCCCCAGTGTGTTCGGGTGCCTGAAACTCTTTGTGTGGATAATCAGAGCATCGTCTTCCGCGGGTAGTCCCCCTGTGTCACTGAAGTACCAGGAAAGAGCGGGGTGTGCGGTTTTCCAGCCCGTTCTGACAAGCAGTCAGGATTGAATGGCGCGACAGCGCCAGGACAGCCGCCACCCCGGTGACGTCATAAAGCGGCTTGCGTTCCGCCTTACCTTCAGCCTTCGTGGTCAGGTCATAAACCACAGGGCTGGTCGGCGAGTATATTGCACGTGCTTTGCGGGCCAAATCTGGAATCTACACCGCTCCAGCCTGATTAGCTAACTTGAAGGTCCGGCTTGAGTATTTCGAGCACTTATACTCCACAGTTTGCTCAAGCTAAGTACAAATACCACTAGATATGAGCGCGTCACAACCATATAGCACTGCAGCCTATTCTGAGCTTTTTCGCTTCCACTAAAAACGCTGAAAACGAGCGCGGTAATCAGGTGGGTGTGTTGGAGGCGGATCGTTCGGCCAGGGCCGCGGTGGCGTCGCCCCACAGCTGCTAGAGATCACAGGCGCCGTCTCAGACCAAATCCTCTTGGCGGCAGGGCGGCATCACTGGACGATGCCATTGGCTTTTTGTGTTTGATTATTAGTCCATCCATAACACATGTTTGACGAAAAGCAATAATTGCGGTACGTGGGTGAGTAAGGCTCTGTTGGATGTTCGACGTGGAATAATGGGTGGGATGCGGTCAGCAGGAAGGGGATGCCACAGAGAGTAAGGCACGTGGGAGATTAACGAGCAACAGGGTGGAGCGTGTCGGCCACTGAACGCCTGGCTCAACAATCTGCAAGAAAGGTAATGCTTGAGGCACACATTACGTACCATACTTTCCGTAAAGGGCAAATGATGGGTAAGATGCCTTTCGTTTCGTTGGATTCCTTCTTAACAAATCCTTGCTTTGGTATTTTGTTTCGACCCCCTTCTTCCATGCTTGCCAAGTGTTCCGAACGAAAGGTCTCTCTACCACACTACTGCAGTCCCAAAATGCAGATGGTTCTCATTTGGCGGCCATTTGGTCTCACCGTACCACACTAAATACCAATGTCTGCATATCTCTTACTTCACACGCCTGCCATTTTCAAAACCTTCAGGCATCTTGAAAATATAAGCCCAAGATGAACTTGTAAGCCCAGCTGAAGCGATTAGCCCTGTCCGAGTTCTCTGAAACGATGGGATCCGTTAGCCGTGCCAGAGGTCTCTGAAGCGATGGGTCCATTAGCCGTGCCAGAGTTATCTGAAGCGATGGGGTCCATTAGCCGTGCCAGAGGTCTCTGAAGCGATTGGGTCCATTAGCCGTGCCAGAGGTCTCCGAAGCGATGGGGTCCATTAGCCGTGTCAGAGGTCTCTGAGTCGTGGCTCTGAGGCGTGTGGTGTTGATAGATTGGCCTCAGAAAGGACGACTGCCTTGCTTTGGAAGCCTAGTTTCGGTGAACTGTAGGAAAACCGGCCTGTGTTCCGTAAAAGTCTGCCCCTGTCACGACTGAGTGCACCGCGATGCTTTAATAGCAGCCGCAAATGCTGGGGTTTTTGCTGAGCACTGTCTCGTCCTGAATTTTCGTGATTTCGGACATTGCACCTCCGCTGGGCTGGAAGCCGGACATGTCGCTATTCTGTCACTGTCAAACCTGGTGACTTCGACCACCCGCCCTGAATGGCTTCGAATAAACGCCGCGGCGCGCGGATACCGCGTGCTCGGGAGTTCCCCACACAGCGCGTACCGCCGTCCGGGCGGGTGCGCGCGCTCCGTTGGCGCAGCCTTGGTTTTCTGGGGCTGGCCCCGACTGGGTCGGCTGGGAAACAGCCGATTGCGACACCGCGCCGGTCGGCGGTCCGGCAGCAGACTCGCCCGGCGTCGCTGGCGGCATCTGCCGCGCCGAGATGTTCGGCCGAGCTGAAGCGCGCCGCCGTTCAGCTGGCGACGAAGCGGCCCAAGGCTGCGCACTGCAGAGGCCTGGTGGCAGCAGCGCGCCGCGGTGTTTGTTGCCGGCATGCGGCCTGGTTCCAAGGTGACCTCCAGGCTCGGCGGCCGCCGCCGCCCGCAACGTCTGTGCGGCAAACGCTGAGGGAACGGTGGCGGGCGAACAAAAAACGCGCCAATGCCCGGCAGCTGACGTCACAGCGGCTCTGGCGATGCCGCCGAATAACGGAATACGAGACTGGCTGGGAGAATTGGGCTGTCCAGCTGTTGATGCCCGATGGCTGTGCCCAGCACCAAATGGCTGCCAAGAGAAAGGAAAGTTCACAAAGCACGGGAGGGAGGAAGCGGCAAATCTTGGCGCCGCCTGGAGACTGGCGGAAGTAAAGAGGATGGCCTGATTACTGAGAAGTACCCTGTTGGCAGCATGCTCTCCGTTTGGTCTCCAGAGTGGCTCTGCCCCCAGACCTTTTGTGACTGGCTGATGGAGGTTCAGTGCTGGCCGTGTTGCTGTCGGTATCCGATTCGGAATGCGATCTACGTCTGTTACATAGGACTCGTTGGCCTCCAGCGCACTGGACGGTGACGGTCACAGCCACGTTGTCGTAGCAGGCCCTAGTGAGCCGGCGTAGTCACACGGACCCGCGCCACCCGTGGACGGGACTTATCATTGTCTGACTCCGAAGGCAGGAGTTGGTAGCTTCTGCTCAGAATGGATCGCAGGTCAGCCGTGCTGTACCTCTGTTTATGAGAGCATGCTGTATGAGGGTCTGAGACAGAGCTTGTGGCGAATTACGCGGTATTTGAAGCCGTCCACTTGTCGTTATTTTCGTTGCTTGGGCTTGAAGTAAACAAATCGTCTGCATGACGTCCTACACAGCAACTCGATCGCCGCTTCTCGGCGCCGTGAGTGCGAGTGCTTGAAGTCGGGCTACCCCCGGGATCTGCCCTTAGAGTGTTCTGTTATCTGATGACTGATTTCGTCACAGTTCTCGTTACCAAGCCCGCCTGATCTCGGAAACCCGTCTGGCGGCCTTCACCTCAACCTCCCGCCGTTCGCAAGGCCCGCTTTCCCTTTCGCGGACCGCGCCGCCCCTCTCTCCCGACGCTGAGCGGCGGTGGTGCGCGAGGCTGCCGACCGCCTCGGGCTGCTCGGCTGCGGCCGGCCGGTGCCCTCCCGCCGCGCCGCGCCGCGAACGCCGCCGGGACCGGCTTACACCGGCCGCGGGTGACTGGCGACGGCCGCGCCGAGACGGCTGCGGGCGGTCACGACGCGGTGGGAAGGGCCGGTCGAGTCGACCACCCGGCTCACCCGCGCCGCCGACTCCGGCGCCGTCTCCTGCCGGAGCCAGGCCCAGACCGAACCGGCCCGGCCCGTGGGCGCGTTATCCCGTCCACACGGACGGCGGAGAAAGGTTTGGTGTCCGCCGCTCGACAACCGTGCATCCGCATGCATTCAAGTAGTTAGGTCACTCGATGCGCTAGGAGATGTGACATCACCAGGGCACCCGTGACACGGGGGGAAACACCGGCAGCACTCTTTCAGCAACGTCACTCTGTTTCTGGCCGCTGACCAATAAGCCCAGGAAGCAGCGACCTGACCGACCCCGACTAACCCTGGCTTCCAGGAATCGGCGCGTTGCGGGCCAGTTTTCCCCAGGCCCCCCGCCGCGGCCGGCTCCGTACTGGCGCACAGCTGCTCGTGCGTAACCCTCCCCCTCTCCAGTGCCGGCTATTTATAGCACTCTCCATACATCGAGGCAAGCGCTATAAATAACCGGCCGGGAGCAAAACAGCCCCGGCGAAGGGTAGTATCCTGGTAAATCAATGACGCTGCTGACCTGCGGTCAGTAGCCCGTCGCCGCGCCAGCGAGCGTCCCCAGCTCGGCGGCCCGCGGCGCCGCCCAAACGCTGCCACCGGCTCGTGGACGATGTGGCGGCCAAACGTGGCGCGGGCCGGTCCGGGCCGCTGGGTCACGGCCGCTGCGCCCGTGCGTGTGCGTGCGTCCCGCTATATAGGCCAGGGTCGGCGCCGTGTGCCGGCCGCGGCCGCGGGCACCGGCCGCCCGCAGCTCCAACTCACGCACAGCCGCTGAGTCAGCGCGCTTCCTCGCCGGGAACACTTCCAAGGATCCCGGCCGGCGCGCGCTCCAGGCTCGCTACACAGAACCGCACACGGCGGGCGAGGTAGGCGGAGGTCAAGTGTGCGGAGGGAAGGGGAAGTGGAGGCGTCAAGCACACGGGGTAAAATGTTTCGCTGTTTTAAAGTCTCAGGCTGCTTCAGGTTGTCACCTCGTCGTCCCAATTTGACCCACCCCCCCAAGTTTTTTTCAGAATGATTTCCAAACGGCGCGGCGTAGTCGCGCCAAACTCTGCATAGCCGTAAGCAATCGAACAGCGGATCGTTTGGTATAAAAAGCAGGCATACTTTGTGAGATTGCTAACCTATGGCAGGTCAAAGTCAGGTCGTGGCTGTCAGCGAAAGCCATTACTAAGGAATCGTTCAATCTAATGCAACAACGGGGTTTTCGACAAAGTCATGCATCTCTGAGATAGGTTCTTTGGCAATGAAGCAATTTAATCTAGAATTGTGGCAAATTCCATTGACCTAGAGTCAGGTGTATAGGTTAAACTGAGGTCAAAACCTACTTTTTACGTGGGAGCTTTCTTCGTTTGGTAGATTCTAGTGCCTATTTCGAATGTATAGAAAAGGGCCGTAACAGACATATTCCATAAGCTTCTTGAAGGTCCGAGTAGGCCACTGGCCTAAAATGACCCTGTTCAACATTTTGTTTGAAAGAATATACCGCCTGGCGTGGTCCTTAACGCTTATTCAGATAAAATAGATGCAGTTTCATAGGCTTTTTATCATCTTGACCTTCTAAAGATAAAAGATCACTAACCTTAAAGGAAAACCAGCGACATTTTGATAAGAACAGCTATCTGCGTCCAAAGCGGTTACATGAAAAGGTCTGGGGGTACTTCGGACACCAAACATGGGCTGACCTTGTTTGACCTCACTCGATCCCAGGGTCATGTTTTAGAAACATCAAATTTTGACAAGTGAGTTCACATGCAGGCCATCCCACCCTGTGGATTTGGTGCATCTAGCGTTTTTCCTTTTCGAGATCACAGGGGTCAAGTTGACCACCACCCGAGCAAAGGGCAATTCAAGCAGCCACCCGGGCGCGTGGAAACTTCGGGATGCGTTACGTTCAGTTGCCATCAAGCAGAAAAGGCAGACAAGTGTGCTAAAGACGGGTGTCGCCGTCAAAGCCATGCCTGTCATAGCCTTTTTGATTGTGTGCGCCGATGGGCGCTGTATGACCGTGTAGTCGATCGCCGCAGAGCCTAAATAATATGAGCATAAATAAATAATACTATAATACAATGCTCAAATACCCAACCGACAGCGTGCGCCCCGTAGGAAATAAGATATGTGATGTTTACAAGTGAAATCGCAGCCCTTTCAATACGCGCCGCCTACCTGCAGAATCTCCTGTAGCCAATACCCGCGTGGTGAAAGTTTAGCCCATAGCACCACACAGCACTATACTTCACACTCCCATAATGCAGGATGAGCCTTCCTCGCCGACAAACCCTACAATGTGTACAAAGCGTCCAGATGATATCGTTTTCATCGGCTCTCTGAATTGTTGTAACGTCACACTGCCACAAACAACAATACTCTTTTGACATCCGCCTGTTAAAATTGTCATGGACGTTTTTGCGTATCACGTTCAATTATTGTCGAAAAGAGACAACATCCCTGATCCCTATCATGACCTCAATTTTACGTGGGCTTTCAGCATCTCTGAAAATGGCACCATGGTCCTGGAAACAAAATAATATCACCTGGTGACGGGTACATCCTCGGTCGCCATCATCATCGTATTTACATCCTGCTCGAACGGAGCATGCATCGAGCACAACGTTTCACAAATGTCGCCCCAGTTGGAGTGGTTTGCTGTGACCACACTTCGGCTTGCAGCGGTCGGGTCAACAGATGGGGAAGGCGTGGCGCCGCCGGTACTGACGCGGCGCGTGTTTCAGGCGAACTGCGCCCGGTTGTGTCCGCCTCGTCGGCGTTCGACTGGGCCGAGGCGCTCGACTGGACGCGACCCGGCGCCGTGCTGCAGTGGCGCCAACAGACGGAGGGCGTCGAGGCCGTCAGCCGCCGCCTGCAGGACGCCCGGGTCGACGACGAGGCCGACGAGCCGGTCACCGACGAGGACGAGTCGCGCTGCGAGTCGGCGGCGGCGCGGCAGTCGGCCGAGTCGGCCGAGCCGCCCCCGGCGTCGGCCGCGCCACCCAGCGACGACCCTATCGACCTCTCGTTCGGCGCCCACCCGCTCAGCTGCTTCCCGTCGCTGGCGGCGCCGGCGCGCGCGCGGCTCTCGGTGATCACGCACACGCCAACCTTACCGAAAAAGCGACCCTTCTACAGGCGCAACCTGTTGCCTGGGGGCCGGCTCCAGCTGAGCGGACCATCGCCGGCACGCTGCGTCGACCTGCGCGTGCCGCGCGCCGGCCTGGCGCCCGTGCAGACGCCGCTCGGCTCGGGCGCCAACCCGTTGTCGCCGACACCAGGCTCGCCGTACCGCGCTGGCGGAGGCACCGGCGGCGGTGGCCGCGGACCAGGCGGGCAGCCCGGCGGCGCCGGCTTCGGGCCGCCCGGCTTCGGCGGCCTCTTCGGGCCCGGCGCCAACGGCTTCGGCTTCGGCCTGATGGGCTGCAAGGCGCCGCACCCGGGAGGCGGCGGCGAGCGCGGCCGCTACTCGCCACGCCACTTTCCGCCGCAGCAGCAAGTCGGTGTGGACAACTTCCTGGGGAGCTACATCGACCAGCAGGTGGAGGGCTGCAAGCCGCCGCCGCAGCCGCCGCCAGCGCAGCCATGGCCGGCGCACGCGGCCGGCGGCGCCGGCGCGCGGCTCGCACCCATGCCTTACGCCTTCAACGCCGACCCGCTCGGCTTCTGCGACCCGTACGAGATTGAGGCCGAGCTGTTCGGTGATTCGAAAGCCGGCAGTGTCGGCGGCCCCAGCTGGCGGACGGCAGCCACGACCTGTTCGGGCTGGAGCAGCTGCTTCAGCCGACCGGCACGGCTGCCGAGCTGTCACACCAGACGGTGGTCGAGGCGCTAGGCGACTCGGCTTCGCTCCCGGCTCTCTCCGAGCCGGTCGTCTCCTCATGCCTGGCCGACGCGCTCTACGATGGCAAGTTCGTGGTGACGGGTCTGCACTCGGGACTGCCGCCGCCGCCGCCGCCGGCCGCGCAGCCGGCACAGCAGCCCGAGTCGTCGACGGGGCCAGCGTGCCGCTCGCCCGGGCCGATCCGCGCCGGCCGCAGCTCACCCCGCTCGCCGCGCTCCGTCGGCGGCGACGCCGGCGCCGACGGCTCGGTCAGTCTGGACGTGCGCGTCGGTCAGCTCCACCAGCGGGTGAGTGGGAGGCGAGGGGGCGAGGGTCGGGTCGGGTCGGGTCGGGTCGGGTCGGGTCGGGTCGGGTCGGGGTCGGCCGAAGGTCTGGGAGGTGGAGTGAAGGTGATTGCCTACCGACGTAGTGGTGCCCTCAGGACTTCCACGGTATGAAAGCGGATGGGGACCTGAAGCATCGATCCCATCGAAAACTGCCTTGTGTTATACTGCGGAACGGTCGATTTCAATCCAGCTCACACCGTGGCTTTACCTCAGCCAGCATCGGTCATCACGAGACCCCAGTGATGGCCGATCCCGGACGCAGCTGCTTCGGGCGCGCCGAACAGGACGTCTGTAGCGCCTGTGATGTAATCTGTTGATTCATGGCAATAACACGGCACTGCACGCCCGACCAGTTCAAATAATTGCCGATTTTGCAACTGTCTGCAGCGTTGCATGAAGCTTTCAATCGTAACGGTCCATTGGGGGCCACTCTCCGTTTTGCCGTTGAAAACGGATTATCACTGACGGTAATCGAGATTTAGTGGTGCATTGAGACGCCTCGGCGCGGCAGCCGAGATTCGGATGTGCCGTGTGGTGGCGACATGTGCATACTGGTTACCATACGGACTCAACATTGGTTTGCCTTCGATAAAAGTTGGAACGTCGGTGTCAAATTTTGACAGTCGCCGAAGGCTTTTAATGCGGCTACGGTTGAAAGTGTGTGCTTTGCCACAGACATATAGGAACAAATTTATATTCTCATCATGAAGGTACAACGCAAAAGGGGCGACTCAGCGGGCATCTAGAGATTGTACGGCATTGTACAAATCAGTCTCAGTTTGAGCAAAACTGGCATTTGGTACCAATTTGGTACCAAATTAGACGGTGGTGAGAGGAATAAAGTTACAATAATAGTTGTGTGGGTTTTGGTATCTGCTCTCCACCGTTTCGACACCGTACTACTAAGCACTAAGCGAAAAACAATGATGTTGCTGAGTGCATTGTCTTGACACACAACGCTATCGGGTTAGCGCCGAGGCACAATGGTTCAGACTGTTTCCAGTGGAGTACCGCCACGTCACGGTCTGTTGCTGACAAAACAACTTCAGGGGCGTGTCTTTCTTCGGCCATTTTGGATGACACAATTGCCAAGGGCCCAACAACGCATCCAGAACAACTTGCAGACATTAGATACCTGAAAGAGAGCATTCATGTAAGAAAACACATCTGCGTAACCCTCCGATCTGCTAGCGGAACTTTCTCATCGGCCCAATGTTTAAGCCGTGCTCACTAACAGCTTGCTGAGAGGTTATGAGGAGGTTATGAGGAGGCTATGATGTTATGAGGAGGTTATGAGGGGGTTATGAAGAGGCTATGAGGAGGTTATGAGGGGGTTATGAGGAGGTTATGAGGGGGTTATGAGGGGGTTATGAAGAGGTTATGAGGAGGCTATGAGGAGGTTATGCCCTGGTTTCGTGTCACGAGTTCGAGGCTTGTTTGGCGCGCTCCACGACTGACGCCGGGTGCAGTGATGACGGCCGGGGCTGACTGGCTCGGGGCGGGTCGCGCCACCCGGCCATGAGGCGCCGGCCGAGTCCGGCGGCCCCGCGACGCCGTTACAGCGACCGCCGGTCGGCCGCCGAGGGGCGCCGACCTTGTGCGCGGCTGACGGCCGTGTCAGCGCAGCCATTACGCCGAGACCGGCGGCGGCCGCCGCGCTGTCAGAGTGTGGGACCGGAAGGCGGCGGCGCGCGGCCCTGTGATCGCCGCCACGGCAGCCTCACGGCCGCCCGGCGCCGCCGCCGGCTCACGGATCCCGGCGCCGCCGCCGGCTTACGGATCCCGGCGCCGCCGCCGGCTTACGGATCCTGGCGCCGCTGCCGGCTTACGGATTCCGGCGCCGCCACCGGCTTACGGATCCCGGCGCCGCCGCCGGCTTACGGAGCCTGGCGCCGCTGCCGGCTTACGGAGCCCCGGGTCACGCCATCACGCAGGGGGGCATCTGGGCGGGACGGCATCTGCTCTGATCACCACACGGCCCGACGAGAGTTGCAGCACGGATATTACACATGCTTACCACATTTACGAGGATAGTATTGTATTCTTTTAATGTATTTGAATCAGGAGCCAAAAATTTCCTCCTGTCCGCAGCTTGGTCTCCCCGAGACGCACGCCTTCGAGTTCGTGAACGGCGGCCACGGCATAAAGAACCCGCACGCCAGCGAGCGTGCCCTCGAAGTGGAAAAACTGCCGCCCATCAGTGAGTTTTACAGCATGTGCCGGCGAACAGATGCTATGACGGCGGGCAGGTGAACGGCCGCTGGGGACCCAGACGGGCGGCCGCTTCCGGACCGCTCCCGTGGCTACACTGGTCGGCCGGCCACGAGCCGCCGCCGATAACGGCCTGGCACCGCACCTGGCTCGTGCCGCATCCCGGGCCAGCCAGCTGCCGGCACAGCAAGCAGGCTGTAGTACCAAATCAGCGTCTCTGATGGCTCCGTGAAATGACTTCTTCTCATTTCGTTCTGGAGCGAATCGTTTGCATGGTTACGCACTGCTGCTTTCCATGTTGTGTGGCGATACACTCGCGTGGCGTGCGAGATCCCCATTAATTGGCACACCGCTCGCACGACTCGGCCATTTCCATTTCCGGCGCCCAGATAGCTGCGTTTCACAGAGTCGTTTTCGGTGAGTGCACCGTGTAATCATTATGGTCCCGCTATCCTTTTCCTTTCGTGCGTGGAATCCCGTCTTGTGTTATAGCGCGGCCTGTAATCAGAACCCATACTGCTGGCCCGTGCGGTTTGGAGGCGCACGCGTGCTGCCCATCCTCAGCTCACCTGTGCCCCCCCCCCCCCCCGCTGCAGTCTGCGAGGAGGACCCCAAGACGTACATGTGCCGGCTCTGCTCCAAGAAGTTCAACCTGCTGCGACTGCTGAACCGGCACATGAAGTGCCACTCGGACGTCAAGCGCTACCTCTGCACCTTCTGCTGCAAGGGCTTCAACGACACGTTCGACCTGAAGCGACACACGCGCACCCACACGGGTACGTGCCGGCGCCGGGGGCCGTCACCTCTCTTGAGTCGATCCTCCCCTCACTGAGCTGTCAGGGTGGACCTGGTCAGTGGACCTGGATCCAGGACAGCGAGACGGTGGGTCCAGTGGGTCCAGGACAGCGAGACGGTGGGGAAGCTTTGGTCCAGCTGCTGCTGACGCTGGGTCACGCTCGGTCCGTCCCCAACTGTCCACTGTTCCCCGACGAGTGGCGGGGTTTGTCGCGTCTGACCTTGACCGAGCGCCCCGTCCTGCCCGCAGGCGTCCGGCCCTACCGCTGCATGCTCTGCGAGAAGTCGTTCACGCAGCGCTGCTCTCTGGAGTCGCACTGCCTGAAGGTGCACGGCGTGCAACACCAGTACAACTACAAGGAGCGGCGCAACAAGATGTACGTGTGCGAGGAGTGCGGCACCACATCCATCGAGCCCGAGGCGCACTACTTCCACCTGAAGGAGCGACACCCCAACAGCCCGGCGCTGCTCAAGTTCTACGACAAGCGCCACTTCAAGTTCAACTCGAACTTCAACTCTATGATGCTGCAGTCGCGGTCGTAACTGCGGCACGGCCGCTAGAGGCGCTGGCGTCGCCCGCGGCCGACAGCCGACGCCAAACTGAGGCTGCGCTTAGTGCGAAATGCGAGAAAACGGAAGCCGTTTTGCTCGAGACGGTAATTCACATGCGCGTTATGGGTTGGCGTATATTTTACCCGACGTTGAGTCTGAGAGAGCGCTGCTAACCCGACATAAAAAGGTGTTTATGTGACAAGGTGCTGTCAAGAGCATAGCTTTTACGCATCAAGATGAGCTACTATTCGGGAGTTTGCAGGTGATTGTAGAAATTGTCCGCCTCAACGCCAACGTAGGGCATCGAAAACGTGCTGCAGGATGGCATCCGCAAGCGGCACCAGCAGCTGGTCCGTGCCGTGCGGGCTGCGCTCTGGCCGGGGAACGCTGTCCGGCTCTGGAAAGGTGGCTTCGACCGGCTGCAGTTGACAGCTATGGGGGCATTTGTGTGCGGGCAGCGGGGATGCTGCGCGGCTGCGATGGCGATGCCCAGCTGTGCCTTCGTGTCCAGGATGACGGCCACGGACGGCCAACGCATGACGAGTATGGGATCGCGGTGAGCTGTCGTGTGCGCACTGTCGGTCAATGGCGGCCGCCCTGCACGTGGTCGGACGGTCACGGCTTCCCAGCGACGAAGGGACCACAGGAGAGCGGGTATACTTTTGAAAATGTATCAGCCCTGTGGCGTTGCATGGAAAAATACGGATGGAAGTCCGTTTCCGCCCGCCTCCCAAGCTTTCGGGGCTGGTGCGCGTTTGCGGCTGTCTGAGAAGTGAGAAGGATCGGGCAGGCGCGACTGTCCGTCGGCATGAGAGAGTGCGACGGTCTGATCTCGCGTCGCTTTCCGTCCAGAGGTGCGTCCGAGAGCGGCCGTGACCTGCCGGCCCCGCCGCCGGCGCCCCGTGCCGCGCGTGCAACCTCCGCTGGCCGGCCACCTGCCGCCAGAGCGGCGGCTACAAATTCCCACAGCGCAGGCAGAGTTTGAGCAGGAGTGATCCGACTGCAACAGAGGCGGCCGCAGACGAGGGGCTTGCACCTCTCACCTCACCTGACCAAGCTGTTTGTCGACGTACGTTCGCCACTGCATGTGATACAAATTCCGCGACTTAACAATAACCCAACTGCCAATGGCGTGCTCATTCCAGCGGCGGGTAGCCTCGGACGGGTCAGGCCGGGTCGGGTCGGGCCGGCGCCCGGTGATGGTGGGTCTCCCCGGAGCCGGGCAGGCGGCGGTACCGCACCGGCGGCCACGTCAGAGTACAAAGCGGGGCCTGGAGGTCGGACCGTCGCAGGCGCCGCCCGCCCGCAGCTGAGCGGGCTGCGCGTGTGGTGTCCGAACTTGGCGCGCGTGTGCGGACGTGCAGCAATAAAGCATTGGTCGCGGCGGTCTGTGTCGAGGTACTGACTTCGGGGGAGGGTTGGAGGGGAAGGGGGGAGCGATTTTGGAGGCGGAGGGGGTGCCGGCGGGTGCGGCACAGCTGGGCTCGAGATCGGCGCCAGTCGAGCGGCCCAACACGCGCCATGCGGCGGCGCCCCTCGGTCGGCGATTTGCATCGGCAGCAGGCGCGTGAGATGGGCTATCGGCGGGCGGCGGCCGGCCCGTGCCATACCCGTACCCGCCCGTCGGCCGTCACGGATGTTGGGCGGCCGGCGGCGCCGGGCCTCCCGCCCACGGCCGCACACTCGCGCACGCTCACCTCCGCTGAACACAGCGGAGTGCACGGCCGCACACTCGCCTCCGCTGAACACAGCGGCGTCCACGGCCGCACACTCGCGCACGCTTACCTCCGCTGAGCACAGCGGAGTCCACAGCCGCACACTCGCGCACGCTCACCTCCGCTGAACACAGCGGGGTCCACGGCCGCACACTCGCGCACGCTCACCTCCGCTGAACACAGCGGAGTGCACGACACTGCTCGCTCCAAAGAGGCCCTGGAGCACTGATAGAGCGGGACCTACAACGTGTAAAAAACGGCGACGAGCTCAAATGCTTGTCGTCCGTTATCGCCATGCCATGACAGCAAGTGAATCATAACGTTTGACAAGACGCGTTTCGCGAACTGGGACGAGCGACACGTAAACGGTAACAGTAGCATCATCAAGAAATAAACATAAGCGAGTGGACCCAGTTGTCCTGGAGACCTCATACAAATGGGTTGGGGCGTCACAGAAGATCGCTGATAAAAAGCGTTCGAGCGCTAATATACCGGTGACATTCCTGAAAAATCATGAGCTCACAAACTGTAAAAAACCGTCAATTTTATTCCACGAAAACAATCAAGATGACATGATTGATGCGCTCGGCGACAGTAAACAAAGCGTTTCGAAAACACTACAGCTTATGTAGTGAACATTGGTTACAACTGCTCGGAATACGCGCGCCTCTGTGGTCCCCACGATCCGAGCTCTCTCTCAAGTTCAAGAACTCTCAAGAGTTAACTTATTTTATCCCTCGGCTGCTCCTGATAAGCACATGAGAAATGAACCAGGAAAAATTCTACAGTTTCAAAGAATTTAATCACTGAACGAATTCAGGGTTAAAAAGCCTCAGGAAAGCACACAAGGTCGGACAGAACCTCACTCGTAATACATCCGACCCCACATAAAAATGCGGCTTGCGAACAAGCTGGGCGGGGGCGGAAAGCACAAGGCGCTCACAGCTGGCACGGTGACGTCAGAGGCGTGCCAGAGCCTTCGTAAGGCACGAGATGGCCTCCACCGACTTATCAGGCACGTTACACAGCCCATGAAGCTATCGGGAAACGGCAAATATCCGAGCCCATCGTGACGCGATCACGCCATAAGAGTTCCTCGAAAATAACGGCCATTCCAAATGCTGGAACTGTACAGTGTCAGCTTAGCTGATAACAGGCTGAAAACACACGTGTAATCAAAGCAACATGCCACATGCATGCAGCGATTCCCAGAAACACCACGTCTTGCAAATACCCTTCTTATCATCGGCACATGCTGGGTATGTGCCACTAAATCCCCCCTCGCGCACTGGCACCGAGATGCAGGCTGAACACGAGCCTGCAGAGGACGCCGTACGGCTCACGCGCACGGCTGGTGGACCGGGACGCGACGCTGAGCGCCACTCATCGGAGATGGGTGACAGCAGGGAACGACCTGCGGCTGTTCATCGCGTGAAGGCGATACTTCAACTCATTTTGTGAGGGGAGGGGGAGGAATTTGAGGCGGGGATGTAATGTCCCTTACTGGTCCAAAAACACCGACATGTCCTTCTCCACATCCGGGGAAGGGGATCACTGCACCTCACCACGCGCCACCGAGTGCCGCAACTGCGCAGCGTCATCTGCAGGGCCGCCGATTCCCGGAGCGGCGGGGAGCGGCGGCCACGTCTGTCCGGAGCGGAGGCCGCGTCTGGCCGCATCCCCGAGGGACGCCGGCCGGCTGGGAAGTTTGAGGCCGGGCTGTCCATCAGACGTAATCAGTCCGCCAAACAGCCGTTACAAAGTAATCAGTGTAGCCGCCCCTCCCGTCGTCCTGTGGTCGGCCGAGGCGGCTCCAGCCTGATCCCGGATAGCGTGGGCAGCACTGGCCGCATGGTACCGGGCCCGACAGGCACAGCACGAGACCGGGCACTGGAGCATGCATATTGGCAGGCAACAAGACCCGTCATCATACCGCGACGCCACAGAGCCTACTCAAAACGGAGCCTGTCGATCTTCCGACACGAGCTCTGACCAATCGAGGAAGAGGTCACTAGTGAAGAGAGGCATTGGTGACCATGGGATTACACATTACTGCAGGTTTCAGCACCCAAGGCCACGCCTCAGCGGCGTTTAGGCCGTACGCTATATAGGTGCTAGGAATTAACTGTCCGTGTCAATTTTCATGCATCGCTAGAGATGCACGCATCAGCGCCCCCCCCCCCCCCCAACACCTTTTTGGTTACAAATTTTGGGTGAACAGCACGAGCGCAATGCTCCCATTTCAATGACGAGGGTTACGAGCTCTCCCCCCCCCCCCCATCCGCCATCTCCAGCCTCGCGCACATCGAGCCGGTTTTACTGCAATATTGCGTGGTTGCAGATAGGCAATCGTCATCATAAACATACCGATCGCCGCTAAACACGTCATGCAGTTGGACCCGACCACAGATTTTCAACGCACGGGCGCGAAACTGCCTGCGTCATGCGCGAAGCTTGCGTGACCACTTCCAGTACAGTGATCCTATCCCGTATGTTTGTATCACATATGAAGTGCCGACTCATATCGTTCAGCAGCCAGCAATGAGACCTGATCGTAAACTTATGCTAGACTCCGGCTGGAATCACAGTCCACAAAAAATAAACCAAGCCTTCCTGGAGCCAGTTCAGAGCCAAAACATTCTGGAATCGGCTGCCATACTTGGCCGCCCCTGGACATGATTGTGGAACTTAAACGGCCCGGACCAAAACAGCGTCTAAGCGACGTATATTGTACAAAGGCACCGACTCAGCTCACCAGGAAGCCGAGCACCACACACACACACATACAGTGCGGCCGGCTGTCGAGTCGGCTGCGCTCGGGACGGTCGTGGCACACATGGCTGCCGTGACCACTGGGTCACGAGGTCACAGTAGGAGGGACGGTCCCCCTGTCAGCCTGTGACCGGACGCTGCAGAACATAACCGGCACAACTCTGGGAGGCGCGCGGCACGACCGGGCGCTCCTGCCCCGCACACGGACAGCGAGGAGCGCGGACACACCACGGCCAGCGGCGCGAGTCAGGCGGCTGATGACAGGACCGGGCGCTCCCGCCCCGCACACGGACAGCGAGGAGCGCGGACACACCACGGCCGGTGGCGCGAGTCAGGGTCGAGCCGCCGAGCTGCGGGTGCTCATCACAGCACATGGCCTCGGAGCGGCGCTGGGGCCGGCTCACCATGACGGGACCCCGAACCGCTCCATGCGCTTCTCCTGCTCCGACAGGTCCTTCTGCACCTTCTTCCGCATGTAGAAGATCGCACAGTCGCGGCTGGCAACGAACGGATCGCCTTAGTTCGTAGCACATAGGAGACATGCTCCAGGGCCACAGAGCGGCGTACAAGGGGTGAGTTACGACGTACCATAACCCAGCTCTCAGGAGCCATCACCACTGCCTGCAGGTAGATGTGTACTCAAAGCAGAGGCTATCATACCACGAGATAGACACAGTTAGACGTGTGTTAGTAGCGCTAGATGATGTCTGAGGAACATAAGATCGACCAAATGAAAGCGATTTTCGTAAAACCAAAACCAGCATTATCTTCATGCCAGAACGGGGCACGGTAACACCACAGGCGTAACCAGACGAGCAATAACTGCCATCCCATCCATACACGCGATGTACAGGCACCATTCTACGCGCATATTGCTCGCACATTCTCAACGCCATGCTAGATGCATAATGCTCGTGAATTCATCCATGACATTCGTTGCGTCGAATGCGAACAATTACGCGAAAACCGTAAGCCCGTCATATCCAAAATGACTTCTAAAAAACACACGAAGTTCAAAGTGACAAAGTTCTAGGGAAGGTTTTAAGACGTAAGGTAATGGCAGAACGTGCGAAAAAGACCAAAAATCACACGACCCTCTCCGAAGCTTTATGAATATGAAGCCAGCAGCAACCAGCAGCGGTAGATAGCTCAAACGTTTTGGAGCCTCAATGAACTTAACGCCTGTCATTGCCCGCGGTTTTGTTCTAGGCTCACCATGCACAGATTGCACACCTGAAGAAAACACGTCAGCGATTTGATAAAATAACGTCTGTGTGCTTAATATGCATCTGTACAAATACTTCATACCTGATAACAGAGGGACATGCCGCTCACGCGACGTTCAGGCCAAAATATGGGAAGGGCAAAAATAAGCAAGTGAAAATTACACCTGGTCTCCATAACTCCGGGTAACGCACTGATCATGAACGAAACACTGCGCCGCAGCGGAAGCCGCTACACTGCAGCCACGCGCCAGCCACAGCCACGCACTGCAGCCACAGTCACACACTGCAGCCACAGCCCCACACTGCAGTCACACTGCAGCTATAGTCACTCACTGCAGCCACAGTCCCACACTGCGGCCACACTGTAGCCACAGCCCCACACTGCAGTCACACTGTAGCCACAGCCCCACACTGCAGCCACACTGCAGTCACACTGCAGCCACAGTCACACACTGCAGCCACATTGCAGTCACACTGCAGCCGCAGTCACACACTGCAGCCACAGCCCCACACTGCAGCCACATTGCAGTCACACTGTAGCCACAGTCACACACTGTAGCCACAGCCCCACACTGCAGTCACACTGTAGCCACAGCCCCACACTGCAGCCACACTGCAGTCACACTGCAGCCACAGTCACACACTGCAGCCACATTGCAGTCACACTGCAGCCGCAGTCACACACTGCAGCCACAGCCCCACACTGCAGCCACATTGCAGTCACACTGCAGCCACAGTCACACACTGCAGCCACAGTCACACACTGTAGCCACAGCCCCACACTGCAGCCACATTGCAGTCACACTGTAGCCACAGTCACACACTGCAGCCACAGTCACACACTGTAGCCACAGCCCCACACTGCAGCCACATTGCAGTCACACTGCAGCCACAGTCACACACTGCGGTCACAGCCACACACTACAGCCACAGCCACGCACTGCAGCCACACGCCAGCCACAGTCACACACTGCAGCCACAGCCCCACACTGCAGCCACAGTCACAAACTGCAGCCACAGCCCCACACTGCAGCCACAGCCCCACACTGCAGCCACATTGCAGTCACACTGCAGCCACAGTCACACACGCGGTCACAGCCACACGCTGCAGCCACACGCCACAGCCACACTGCAGCCACACGCCAGCCACATCCACACACTGCAGCCACACGCCACGACCAGGAATGAGGCAGAGATTTAGCGTTTCCAGAAAACATGTGCTAAGAACTGAACCTGCAATACATGCAAATAAAATCCTAATGGCTCGGACCTGGTAATCCATTCGATATTTTCAAGTTTAAAGGATGCTAACCGAGCGACCTGTTGGCCATAACAGACTATTTGTTTTGCAGCGAAAGTGATTCCGCAGATCTGGCCGCGATCATGCATTCCGAAGTGCGGTTCTATATTTCAGTCTTTTTATTCCTAAATTTGCCGCTTCTCTTCGCATGGAGAACGCATGGTGACAGGAGCGCCTCCCACCACTCCGATCTGGGTACTGAGCGCGGCCGCCGTCGGCTCGACAAAGGTCAGATACGTGAGGCCGGCTTAAAACATTCCCAGAATCTCCAGAGTATTTGCGTCAGGCATGCATTTATGCAAATACATTTAAAGCAAATGCACAAAAATGCAAAGCACAGTGGACTTCACGGCAGGCCTACGATCATCTATGGGTATCACTGCATATTCACCGCTATTGCAAACGTGGCCTCTGGAAGCGTGCCAAAGCTGTCGCTTTTGGAAACTAGCATCTTGAATGCATGGCGCATAATTTCGCCGCCTCTTTTTCATCTGTGCGAGCGTGCACAAATGACAAATACACGAGTGCTGTCGGCCCCACCTGGTACAGATGACCTCCTCGTGGAGGCTGCCCTGGCACCGCTGACATTGCGTCCACAGCCGCCCGAACTTGGTCTCCAGCGCGGAGAGCGCTGTCATCTCTCGCTGGTACACCTCCGCCTCCTTCGGCTGCCGACGGGGTGCAGCTACACGCAACACGTCTTCCCCTTCCGCTGGGACATTACAAGCACACCCGCAGACACGCCAGGCCCGTCCCCCTTCCCTTCTTTGGCTGCAGACAGGGCACAAATACAGGCGCCCGGTGACGCGTGACGTCATCCCGCCTCCTCTGGCTGATGACAGGTTATAGCAGTTACACCCACAGGCAGGGGATCAAGTCACCTTCCTTCTTTCGACTCCATTTTCAATACAGTTGCAAACAAAGTGGGGTCAAGGCACTGTTACACCCACAGACAGACGTAACTGTGCCTGTAAACGACAGACGTCACCCCCCTTCGACTGAGAGAAGGGCATACCTACACCAATGGACACGTCACCTCCCATCCTGTGGGTGGGCCCGGGGTAACCCCACAGAAATGACGTGATGACCATACAGATCAGCAGAATCCAATACTAATACCTCCTGCCAGTAAAGACAAACACAGCACCGAACCGGTTGCACCACCAAGGTGCTTCCGCGCCGGTGGTTCCGTACCTTGCAGTACTCGCACACCGCCTGCGACTCGTCTTTCAACACTGCCTTGCAGCTCAGGCACTGCGCCGACTTCTTGGTAAAGGCAAATAGCTTGCCCACCTTGGAGGTCACCACCTTCTTAGTTCGGGTGTGCTCGCCCTCTGCAAGCAGGAGCGGGTAAATTCGAGACGCGGCGAAGACGGGTGGGGGCATGCAGCGCCCGCACCCATGTTCGGTCGGACCAGTCCTGAACACGAACAAAATGGCGTGAGGCTGGTGAATGCCCGAATATATATTTAGATCACACAGGCCCGAAATACAAACGGGAGGCAAAGGAACGACCAGTGTTGAAGGAAACTCATCATCGACGCTGATCATCAACGACAACATCGCTGGATATAAATGATCTTAACTAAATGATAGTGGATGTGGTAAGACGAGCCTATGTACGAGGAATGCGCGACAAACTAGTAAGTGTGAAAAGCGAAGACATCAGTCATGGTTCATTCACCGATAACTATAGATTTTGGCAGTGCCAAAGTGGCGAAACATATGCATTACACTATTCACTACAATCGGTACCCTACTGCAGTACACTATTCCCTGCGAACTATTCAATACGATCAAATGATACTTATAATCTCCACACGTTGACATCAGCCAGTAATTTGAGACGACTGGGAGAAGTCTTTTCACCGTGAACACCAACCCCAGGCGGCCCCGTAGGCAGGCCCCTTGATGTGGCTGTCTCTTCGGCATTGCCGGCAACACATGGTGATAATGATATGCACATGACGCGCATTATCATTATATACATGACGAGCTGGTAAGCTAGTCAATACAAATGGTACCGCCACGGCTCGCCGTCACAAACGGACAATACAATATGGCAAACAATATCAATATTCTGTCATGTCAGTATTTCAACCAGTTCATTTGGTGCCACCCGGAGACATTACGCTCCTTCTAGCTGTTAATCATCGCTGAGGCCATGACTATCACCACTCACTGAGCAGTATCGACCCCGCTGAGGCCATGACTATCACCACTCACTGAGCAGCATCGACCCTGCTGGGGCCATGACTGTCACCACTCACTGAGCAGTATCGACCCTGCTGAGGCCATGACTATCACCACTCACTGAGCAGTATCGACTATGGTGAGGCCATGACTATCACCACCTACTGAGCAGTATCGACCCTGCTGAGGCCGTGACTATCACCACTCACTGAGCAGTATCGACCCTGCTGAGGCCATGACTATCACCACTCACTGAGCAGTATCGACTCTGGTGAGGCCATGACTATCACCACCCACTGAGCAGTATCGACCCTGCTGAGGTCCATGACTATCACCACTCACTGAGCAGTATCGACCCAGGCTGAGGCCCATGACCTATCACCACCCACTGAGCAGTATCGACATCTGGTGAGGGCCATGGACATATCACCACCCACTGAGCAGTATCGACCCTGATGAGGCCATGACTATCACCACCCACTGAGCAGTATCGACCTCTGTGAGGCCATGACTATCACCACTCACTGAGCGTATCGACCCTGCTGAGGCCATGACTATCACATCTGACCTCCACTGAGCAGTATCGACCCTGCTGAGGCCATGACTATCACCACCCACTGAGCAGTATCGACTCTGGTGAGGCCATGACTACCACCACTCACTGAGCAGTATCGACCCTGCTGAGGCCATGACTATCACCACTCACTGAGCAGTATCGACCCTGCTGAGGCCATGACTATCACCACTCACTGAGCAGTATCGACTCTGCCTTGTTCTCGCCCAGGATCGGCTCGAAGACACGCAGCAGCGGCTTGCTCAGCTGGTTCTCCAGGTAGTACTGCGAGTCGATCGGCACGCTGTTGTCCAGCACATAGATCGGGTCCTGAAACGGCAGGACCGCCGCGGTTTGAGCCAGACAGCAGCCACAGGCCGCTCCCCCGCCAGCCTGCTTCCCCCGGTCCACCCGACCGCTCCCCTGCCAGCCTGCTTCCCCTGGTCCACCCGACCGCTCCCCGCCAGCCTGCTTCCCCTGGTCCACCCGGCCGCTCCGCTGCCAGCTCGCTCCCCCGGTCCACCTGACCGCTCCCCTGCCAGCCTGCTTCCCCCGGTCCACCCGACCGCTCCTCTGCCAGCCTGCTTCCCCTGGTCCACCCGACCGCTCCCCGCCAGCCTGCTTCCCCTGGTCCACCCAACTGCTCCTCTGCCAGCCTGCTTCCCCTGGTCCACCCGACCGCTCCTCTGCCAGCCTGCTTCCCCTGGTCCACCCGACCGCTCCCCTGCCAGCCTACTTTCATTATCCTCCCCACCGCTCCCCTTCCCTCGTCCACCTCACCGCTCTCCTACTAGCCCGCTTCCCCCATACTCCCCACCACTCCCTTTGAGCGCCTTCTCCCTGACTGACTCCCTACCGCCAGCAGCATCTCACCTCGGCCTTGTCGTAGGCGGGCGTGTTCTTGGGCGCGGCTATGATGACATACGGCACGCGGTCGCCCAGCTTGGGAGCGTTGCCCGGGTCGCGCTTGCGCATCTTGTGCGCCAGCTGGACGTGCGCCTGCTTGGCGCTGTAGTCGGCGTCCGTCTTGGTCAGCTCCTTGCTGATCACCAGCTGACTAATGTCAATCCGGTTGCAGAGCAGATCGGAGATCACCTGTTTCGCGTGCTCCACGGCGCCGTCCGGGTTCCTGCCAGGGGAGGGCGCGTCAGAGCACACCGCCGCGCCACCCAGGCGGCGAACAGTCGCTGCGCGGAGTCGTGGAGGACCCGACAGTGCCGGGGGCCGCGCAGTGCCCGCCCGCCAACTGCCGGGCCCGCTATAAAATTGTCACACTTCGAGTTGCATGCCTCCAAACCTAACGCCATTGCTATTCATAGTTAACGTTCGTGTAGCGGTGGACCGTGTGTGGCAATAGATCATGCCCCAGCACTGTGTGTAGCGGTGGACCATATGTGGCAATAGATCACGCCCCAGGCCAGTGTTAACGTAAGGAAGACACGGTGGGTTGGGACGCGGTGGTGCCGGCGAGTCGCACGCCGATCGTGCGGCGTGCTGCTCGGGGCGCGCAGAGTGAGTCTCTCTGTCGGCGTTGTGTGCGGCAGTTCGCCGTTGTGTGTGGGGTGGTCCGGCGCGATGTGATCCCGAATACAGTTCGCAATCACATATTGATGACACACCGGTTTTTAAGGTAATCACGCTGCGACGCGGTACTTCTAGAACTATACTCAGCAGGAAGCTTTTAAAACGCTGTCCTGGCAGTGTGCTAGGGCCACGGACCGTTCGATGAGTAGCTTTTGCAGGCAGACGTTGATGAGGTTGCCGAGCAGGGGGCAGTTGTCGCGCCGCACAGTCTCGATGCCCTTGCAATCCATCTTGTCGTGCACCTCGGGCCGCGTGAAGTACAGGCCCGCGTACCGCTTCTTGTTGATCAGCAGATACGGAAAGTACACCTGCGACCAGCCCAGAGGCTGCGTTGGGCAGACAGCATGCTCCCGCTCACCGTGCCGCGGTACTTTATGCCCGACTGGCCTTCGCACACAAATATGGCGGATGCGGACGTCACCACCGCTGGAATAAGAGAATATGTACCGCTTAGCTTTACCGCTCGTAGAACCTATGCTTTGCAAATGTAGTTCCTCAGACCCCCCCCCCCCCCCGCCCCCTCCAAACACACCACGGGCTCAGTGGGCTTATTGAACACTGCTTCTGATCCTATTGTTTGACGGCTGTAATAATGTACACACACACACACACACACACACACACACACACACACACACACACACACACACACACACACACACACACACACACCCACACACACCCACGCACGCACGCACGCACGCACGCACGCACGCACGCACGCACGCACGCACGCACACACACACACACACACACACACACACACACACACACACACACACACACACACACACACACACACACACACACAGATATATATATATATATATATATATATATATATATATATATATATATATATATATATATATATATAGCAGTGACTCCAGCGTAGCTACCCAGCGGGCCGACACTCGCCGATCGTACCTTTTCAAACTCCAGCTTAATCGGCTGAATGAACTTGTCGGAGACGAAGGCGGCCGCCTCCTTTCCAAGCTCCATGGCGTCCTTGACCGTGCTGGCGCCGAAGCGCACCATCACCGAGTCCGTGTCGCCATATATCACCTGGAGACGGCAGCTCGACGTCAGCTCCTGATCCCGGGCCCACCACGCCCGACCCGCAGCCCTCTCCGAGCTTCGCCACCTCCGACCACGAACCAGCCATCCACGAACCACGAACGAACAATCGCCGATCGCTGGCTGATGGGCTTCCCTCTCCGACGAAGAAACCCACCTCGGCTATTTCCGGTCAACTCTGGCATATGTAATCAACGATGATAACATGCGCCTAAGGTGCTGTCCATCAACAAATCATCATACTTCCCGTCCCTTACGCATACAACTTTAAGCGCCCATCTCAATGTAATCCTTGTCGGGTCGAGGCAGCGGGTGGCCCGGACGCGGACGTGTCCACCGTCACGCGGAGCTCGGTTGCCCTGACCTGACCTGACCTGACCTGACCTGCCCTCGTCCCCACCTTGGCGTCGTGCTTGTAGCCGTTGGCGACGTTGTAGCGGGCCTCAACCTCGGCCTTGGTCTGCTCGATCATCAGCCGGCCAAAGGCGGTGACACTCTGCGAGATCTCCAGGCAGGGCAGCTTGCCGACCGTGGCACCCGTGAAGCCGTACACAGAGTTGGCGCTGATCTGCCGGTGGCGCGGGCGTCTCATGGGCGGCACGCGACACAAAGGAGCAGACCCGCCAGCGCCGCGGGCGTCTCATGGGCGGCACGCGACACAAAGGAGCAGACCCGCCAGCGTCGCGGGCGTTCCTCGGCGGCACACGCCATACATGAGCCCACACAGACCGCTGCCACCGAGACGCTGATAAGTCACTTAAGAGAACGGCATCTGGCGAAAAGCATATACAGCCGAAAGAGAGCACCGTGCATTTAACACGGGAGCGCCAAGCAACATGGACGGGGAGCACCAGAAATGAACAGGTGAGTGCGAAACAAACTGCCCCCTCCCCCCCCCCCCCCCCTCCAGTAATCAAGAGCAGCGGGGTCTATACCGCCGGTGGCAGACAGTCAACACATATCATGGAGTCACAAACGACTGGCACTAGGCAGCAAAGGGCGACTTTCCAGGGTTGACACGGGCACCTGACTTTCTGTCTCCCATGCCACCAGCCCCGATCGATTTGTCGCACCTTGAGCGCCAGCTGCCGGCCATCCAGCACTTGCTTGCGCAGCGGGTCCGTCTCCTTTTTGAGGTCGCCCTTGGCCTTCTTGCGCGCGGCTAGCAGCTCGCGCAGGATCTCGGGCAGCAGGCCGGGCCGCAGCGACGGCTTCACGAACTGGTTGCCGGACGGTGTTCGGATGAACTGGTCCGGCTGCAGGCTGCCGGCCAGCCGCGGTTCGAGGTCAGGCACCGGCCGGGTCAGCGGGCCGGGTCCGGCCGCCGGCCGACCTCAGAGGTCAGGTCATGTCACGGGCGGCTCGACGGCGCCCGGCCGGAGCCAGCCTCAGCAGTTAGCACTCACATCACAGGCGAACGGCAACAGCTGCCGAAGGACGGGACAGCGGCGGGGTAAACCACGCGCTCTGCCCAGCTGACGGACGCCGTGGGGCACACCTGACGTGACGTCACTCAGCGCCCGTCCCATCCTATCGACCCGCGCTGACCAGCCTGATCACTAACTGCCCAGAACCTCATACAGGTGTCATTTCCCTTTATATTACAGCGATGTAGCCCTTTACGTGAGCTTTGTGTGACCAATACCCGCGCGATGCACGATCATGTGCGAGGGGTCTTTAAGGGTGACGAAAGGCATTACCTTTCCCCGCTCATCAGAACCACACCACCATTGTTTACCGGATCGATGTGGTTTCGTACCATAAAAACATAACAGTATGTTGCATCGTAGTACCCACCATCCGATACGATATTGTCACACAATTTCTTTCCACAGCATGCTTGGACTTCACACAAAAACATGACACCGAGGACAAAAAAGGCCTTCAGATTAAAAACAGGCCTTTAGATTAAAAAAAAAACATGGGTCATGGGCGAGTAAGGACGAGTGCAAGCAGGGAGCGGGGTCATACGCCAGTGCTGCGGAGAGGCAGGTGCCCCCCAGAGCAGCACACCCCCTCCGCTCGGCGGCGCCCCGGGTGCTCCCCAGAGCACCAACCCCCTCCGCTCGGCGCGCGGGACCGTACCCCAGCCGCTCGGCGGCGCCCGGCTGTAGTAGAGAAGTGTAGCACAGGTTATGCGCCATCATAATGCTGGGGTACAGGCTGCTGAAGTCCAGCGTGGCGATCGGCACATCGTAGTAGCCCTTGATCGGCTCGATGACGGTGGCGCCCTCGAAAGACTCGCCGGCATCGCCGCCCTTGTTCTCGTACACCGGCATCACCAGGTTCTGCTGGCGCGCCTGGCGGACACAACGTGGCGCTGAGTGTGGCGGAGAGGCCAGTCAAAACGGCCCAATAGATAAGAGGCGACAGGGAGGATGGCCGTCCTCAGTATGTACGGCTAGGTGCTGTTTACTATCGCTGGAGGTGGGCCAGGTGGAGACAGGGTTGAATGGTCGGCTCCAACAAACACGGCTCGCTGCTGTCACTCGTCAGCTTGTGAAAGAAAATGTTTCCACAGACAGCCCAATCAAGTTTTTAGTGATTTCATGAGATGGAAAGGCTATGCAACATCTCAGATTGACTTCGAGCTCACGTGCGAGCCACTCTAGAAACTGATCTAATTCACGTCCCAAGACCGTCGAACCCGATCCGGCCAGACCAGATCCGACTGTCAGCACACATCACGGAACGGTAATAGTGCGCAAAGCTCGTGTCGAAGGAAGTATCTCACAGAAGAGGGCGATAATTCAGGAAATAGCTGCAAAGTAGCACCTTGACAAAAGTACAAAAGTACAGCGGCAGTGATCGCACGCCGCGGGAGCAGAGGAGAACCCGGCGCGCCACGGCTGGACGAGGGGCGCAGCTGCGGCAGGCGTACCTTCCTCAGCAGCTGCGAGACCACCTTGATCTGCTGGCCGCGAGTGAGCAGGAAGGACATGGGCACGCCAGTGACACGCGCCATCTCCATGTAGTTGATGACACACATCAGCTTGTCGATCAGCTTCAGCGGCAGGAAGGCGTCCTTCAGACAGTAAACTGCCAGCCTGCAGGCAACGCGCATCTCATCACCATTCCCATTAGGGTCGTCCTCATGGCCATGGTGACGATGATGATCACCAGCTTGAGCTGCTCACAGGACAATGCAGCCGCCTGCAGCCGGGTGGTGCCCCCCCCCCCCCCCTCCCTCCCTCTATCCCCAGTGGTTGGAATGTCCGCACCTGCGCCGAGTCTGGGCGTCCCCTACCCCTCCACCAGCAGCTCGGATCTCCCACCTGCGCCGGGTCTGGGCGTCCCCCTCCTGCAGCACGCTGATCATGTTGTGGTGCACGTCCTCCTTCTGCTCTTGCAGGAAGTGGAACGAAACGGCATTCAGCGAGTAGGAGCGCAGCTTGTACTCCCGCCGCAGGAACTGGAACGGCGGCAGACGGCGGTCCGGTCGATTGGCGGTCAGCGCGCGCGGGCGGCAGCTCTCATCGACGTCCCAACTCTCTACGGCGCCACAGCTGAACAGACGCGAGACCGTAGCCCAGCCGTTCGGCGGTGCCTCGCGTATTCCCCGGAGCGGCACACGCCCTCCGCTCGGCGCGCCGGACCGTGAAGAGACGTACAGATCGCATGGCTTGACTTAACCAGCTGATGTCGTATGATATCCAGTACAATGTGATCGCCACATTGTAATGGATATCAATGTCACGTGAACGCAGTCTTGTCCTGCACCAGAAAACGTAGATAATTCTCCCGGAGGTGGCGGCGGCTGACCAGCATGACGACACGTTTAAAACAGTCATTACCAGACATCACGCAATGCGCCCCTACGCACTTACTTTAAATCAGCGATTTCATGACACAAACATTTGATGATCATAGCAAACTTCATAAGATCCCCACTGCCTACCTTGATCGGATCAAACTTCCCCGGGTCCCCGCTACCTGCCATGATCAGATCAAATTTCACCCGGTCCCCGCTGCCTACCATGATAAGATCAAACTTCCCCAGATCCTCGCTGCCTACCATGATCAGATCAAATTTCACCGGATCCCCGCTGCCTACCATGATCAGATCAAACTTCACCCGGTCCCCGCTGCCTACCATGATCAGATCAAACTTCACCCGGTCCCCGCTGCCTACCATGATCAGATCAAACTTCACCCGGTCTCCGCTGCCTACCATGATCAGATCAAACTTCACCCGGTCCCCGCTGCCTACCATGATCAGATCAAACTTCACCCGGTCCCCGCTGCCTACCATGATCAGATCAAACTTCACCCGGTCCTCGCTGCCTACCATGATCAGATCAAACTTCACCCGGTCCTCGCTGCCTACCATGATCAGATCAAACTTCACCCGGTCCCCGCTGCCTACCATGATCAGACCAAATTTCACCGGGTCCCCGCTGCCTACCATGATCAGATCAAACTTCACCCGGTCTCCGCTGCCTACCATGATCAGATCAACTTCACCCGGTCCCCGCTGCCTACCATGATCAGATCAAACTTCACCCGGTCTCCGCTGCCTACCATGATCAGATCAAACTTCACCCGGTCCCCGCTGCCTACCATGATCAGATCAAACTTCACCCGGTCCCCGCTGCCTACCATGATCAGATCAAACTTCACCCGGCCCCCCTGCCTACCATGATCAGATCAAACTTCACCCGGTCCCCGCTGCCTACCACGATCAGATCAAACTTCGCCCGGTCTCCGCTGCCTACCATGATCAGATCAAACTTCACCCGGTCCTCGCTGCCTACCATGATCAGATCAAACTTCACCCGGTCCTCGCTGCCTACCATGATCAGATCAAACTTCACCCGGTCCCCGCTGCCTACCATGATCAGACCAAATTTCACCGGATCCCCGCTGCCTACCATGATCAGATCAAACTTCACCCGGCCACCGCTGCCTACCATGATCAGATCAAACTTCACCCGGCCACCGCTGCCTACCATGATCAGATCAAACTTCACCCGGTCCTCGCTGCCTACCATGATCAGATCAAACTTCACCCGGTCCTCGCTGCCTACCATGATCAGATCAAACTGAGTGCGGCCCTCGGTGTTGATGGTCTTGTTCTCTCGGCGGCCCATCTGCTTGCTCTGCAGCATTGTTTCCTTCACGACCGTCCTGCAGCGCACAGTGACGATGGTGTGACTGGCCACCCACCAAGAACCAGACACCATAAACACCAGTGGTCATCCCCAGTCTGGAACCTCATCAGTTGTGTCGCAACATACTACGAGGTTGACCTCCCCGACTTCCCAGCATAGTCGAAGAAGCAGCGGAACAACAATTGTGAAACACAACATGCACTCTTAGCGACGCGAACCGGGAAACGCAGCGAAACAGCATGTAACCCACAGTTTGTTACGTATCCTTCCCAAGAAGGGGAAGGTGGCGACGTTCTTGGCCTTGGCCCTGTTGATGAGGTAGGGCAAGTCGAAGTTGTTGATGTTGTAGCCAGTGATGATGTCGGGATCCACCTGTCGTATGAAGTCCGCCCAGTCCTGCAAGCGTCAGATGACCGCAGCGTTACCGGCCGTGACTTGCTTTACAACGCAACAAGGCGGCGGGCTACCCAGCGGGCTGAAGTGGCCGTTCAAGCATGTCTTATTTATGCCTGCAATATTTCAAAATAAAACATTACAGCTTCCATGGTCGTACATAAGAGCATAAGCAGCTTTCAACTCTTTCCGCCTTTAAAAACATGACCGAGAAATAACACCTCAAAACCATGTAACTAAACAAAGCGTATGGAATTCGATACGCCATATTTCAATTTTTCAGCAAGTATACTATAACCGCTCACGATGGACGACAACTTCATTACCAGTTTTCTTTTTATACACACAACGTCTACATCAGTGCAACGGAATCCAGTGTTGACAGGAGTCAGACAGTGAAAAGCACGCACCACGTGAAAGCCACAACGCTGCTGAAGAGCTATCAAGGCCTGTAACATACGTCCAGGACAGCTCTCACCAGCGGCTCTGGGCCAATCGCTCAGTTGAATTTCATCATTAAACGCCTACTTAAGGCCACTTACCCCGGCAGCTCGTGCTGAGGACACTGACCTCCGCGGCCACAAGCCCCGGGCGGCCCGTCTCCTCCAGCGTGCTGACCTTAAGCAGTTTGGCCTCCTCTTCGTAGCTCCGCACGTCGGACCCGACGACGGGCGCGCACGACTTGAGTGTGAAGATGTTGCGGATGAAGGGGTCGCGCTCACCCTGGTTGATGACCATGTTGGCGATCTGGATGACGGCATCCTTGTCGGGCTCGGGGAAGACGCCTGGGGCAGTCCCGCGTGGCACTAAATCAGTGCCAGGTGGCAGGAGGCGCGGCTCCGGCCCGGCACAGGGGAAAAGTACCGGCTACGCGGCGGAAACGCCGCCCCGCTGCCCGCCAACGGCAGCACCACGCTTCGAAAAACAATCAACATTGTTATACATATGCACGCACACACGCACGCGCACTCATACGCAGACGCACACATTTTATATGCATATATATATATATATATATATGCACATATAAGCAAGATACAAATATTGATAAGTAGACAAATCTAGACATAAATGAATATACAGATCCACTATGATCAAACCTGCTGCAGGAGAAATGAAAGAATAAGAAAGGGATCAGACATGGCAATGACAAACAAATGGATAAAATTAAACCACTGATCCAAGAAAGCACAGGAAAACACAAAACATGCTTCCAAACAACACCACGGTAAAACATTACAAAACAACTACCTCGACACAATAGTGAGGGAGCCCAAAAAAACTAAATGCATGCAGCCTTCGACGAATAAAAACCAGATTGAAGCCAATCGTCCGGGCCCAAAAAGGACGATCATTCAACGGCTCACAAACGTCATCACACGTCACGCCTCCGCATGGTGACTGTAGTGACCGACATCAAACATAAACACATACCACGAGTGAGCGCTTACTCTTAAAGCCATAGGCAGGAGAGCCCTCTATCCAGGGTGAGCATGAAATAATCCCGTGTGATAACAAGACCGCGCTGCTTTGCAGCTGATGAGAACACCACGGCAGATGCGAAATTGAAGACAGATCCCCGACAAAGACCACTGACAAGCGACATGCCACCATGATCCACCGTGACAGGTCAAACGCATCGTAAATATAACCCGTTACCCAAAACAGACACTAGCTGCATCTACCCACTTAACAAAGCAGACCGCCAACAATAGCTGACGGACAACCACCACGCCTCCCCCCCCCCCCCCCCCACCCCCTTTCTCCCGGCGGCATGTGGCGCGCGACGCACCTTTCCTGTTGGAGCACTCGATGTCGAAGCTGAGGATGCGGATGGGCGCCACCTTCTGCCACTCGCCCTCCGGCGCGTGAGAGACGAACTTGTCCCAGGCCACGTCGAGCTCCAGCTGACAGTGTGAGGTGGCCGGCGGCGAGGCGGCGCCCTGGTGTCCGCGGCGCCGCCAGCAGCCGGCCGGCAGGTCGATCCAGTTACAGCCCACGACGTCCGTGTCGATCATGAACCTGGGGACAACACATGGGTTAGTCATGAGCCTGGGGACCACGCATGGGTCAGTCATGGACCTGGGGACGACATACGGGTCAGTCACGGACCTGGGGACGACATACGGGTCAGTCATGGACCTGGGGACGACATGCGGGTCAGTCGTGGACCTGGGGACGACATACGGGTCAGTCATGGACCTGGGGAAGACATACGGGTCAGTCATGGACCTGGGGACGACATATGGGTCAGTCACGGACCTGGGGACCACACATGGGTTAGTCATGGACCTGGGAACGACATACGGGTCAGTCATGGACCTGGGGACCACACATGGGTTAGTCATGGACCTGGGGACGACATACGGGTCAGTCACGGACCTGGGGACGACATATGGGTCAGTCACGGACCTGGGGACCACACATGGGTTAGTCATGGACCTGGAGACGACATACGGGTCAGTCACGGACCTGGGGACGACATACGTGTCAGTCGTGGACCTGGGGACGACATACGGGTCAGTCATGGACCTGGGGACGACATACGGGTCAGTCATGGACCTGAGGCCGACATACGGGTCGGTCATGGACCTGGAGACGACATACGGGGCGGTCAGCCGGTGAGATGGACAGCAGTCGACACACCAGCCTCTAACCTGATCTCAAAGTCGACGTTGGACTCGTAAGCGTGGTACTGATGGTTGCCGATCTGCGGCAGCACCACCTCACCCCGCTCCAGCAGCCGCTTGGCGACCGGCACCAGGCGCGGCTGGGCGACCGTGATGCGCAGGAACGGCACCAGGCCACCGCCCTGGTAGCCGTACATGGACTGCCGCTGCACCAGCTCCACGTCCAGCACCGCCTGCGGCACCTCCGCCACGCTCTTCACCTCGCGCATCATGGCTGTATTCAGGCAACGCTGCGGGGAGGGGAGGGGCGGCTCAGCAGGGAGTGACGTTGGAGGAGCTACGCTGCAGGGAGGGGGGGAGGGGAGGGGCGGCTTGGCAGGGAGTGACATCGGGGGGGGGGGGGGGGGGGGCTGCGCTGCAGGGCGGGAGAGGGGAGTGGAGGGGCGGCTCAGCGGGGAGTGACGTTGGAGGGGCTTCGCTGCAGCGCGGGAGGGGGAGGGGAAGGCGGCTCAGCAGGGAGTGACGTTGAAGGGGCTTCGCTGCAGGGCGGGAGGGGGGGGGGGGGAGGGGAAGGCGGCTCAGCAGGAAGTGACGTCGGGGGGCTGCGCTGCACGGCGGGAGGGGGGAGGGGAAGGCGGCTCAGCAGGGCGTGACGTTGGAGGGGCTGCGCTGCAGGGCGGGAGGGGGGGGGGGGGGGGAGGCGCCTCAGCAGCGAGCGACGTTGGAGGGGCTTCGCTGCAGGGCGGGAGGGGGGGGGGCGGGGAGGTCGGCTCAGCAGGGCGTGACGTTGGAGAGGCTGCGCTGCAGGGCGGGAGGGGGAGGGGAAGGAGGCTCAGCAGGGAGTGACGTCAGGGGAGGGGGCTGCGCTGCAGGGCGGGAGGGGCGGGGGGGCGCCTCAGCAGGGAGCGACGTTGGAGGGGCTTCGCTGCAGGGCGGGAGGGGGGGGGAGGAGGAAGGCGGCTCAGCAGGGCGTGGCGTTGGAGGGGCTGCGCTGCAGGGCGGGGGGGGGGGGGAGGCGCCTCAGCAGGGAGCGACGTTGGAGGGGCTTCGCTGCAGGACGGGCGGAGATCGCCGGCTCACAGGGAGACGCGCCGTTAGGCCACCGTGAGTGCGCGAACCGTTGCGCGTGCAGAAGCCGTGGGGAATCAGGATAATGGTAGCAGACATTACGATTTACGGCCTGCACACGCGACTGGAATCCTGTTTTAGGCGCCGCGGCACCGCCGTCGTCTACGCCACAGAAGACGATACAGCGATCCGTGGGAGAATGCCGCAGAGCACTGCTGGCTGATGACGAGGGCGATGGTTCCGATGCCTTTGGCTGTGCTGCAGCACGGGCGGCGCAGTCGCCGGCATCGGGCCGCAGCCGGTGCAACTCGGCATCGATACAAGCTGTCGCTGGTGTACAACCACAGTCAGATAGCACAGCAGATGCCCATCGGGCTCCTCAGAACGAACGCGAACACACGTCATACGCGCACAGTCTGCGCGACAGTCAGGAGTCCACACTACAGCACCGGTCTCCCACACCAGCCGCGCCCGGCGGCGCGCACCGGTCTCCCACACCAGCCGCGACCGGCGGCGCGCACCGGTCTCCCACACCAGCCGCGCCCGGCGGCGCGCACCGGTCTCCCACACCAGCCGCGCCCGGCGGCGCGCACTGGTCTCCCACACCAGCCGCGCCCGGCGGCGCGCACCGGTCTCCCACACCAGCCGCGCTCGGCGGCGCGCACTGGTCTCCCACACCAGCCGCGCTCGGCGGCGTGCACCGGTCTCCCACAGCACCCACCTGGAACGAGCCGCACAGCTCGGGCGTGAACCGGTCCGGCGCCGACACGAAGAAGTAGGGTGCGAAGCCGTGAACGTGACAGCAGACCGAGTGGCCGTCGGCCGTGACGCCGAACATGCGCATGATGGGCACGGTGCCGCCCTGCGCCCCGGGCATGCCCGGCAGCGGTGCACCTGACGGCCGAGAGAGCGCATCAGACGGGTCGCCTGGCGGGGGACCGGGAGCTGACCTCACCGGCGCACCAACGCGTGACCGAGGCTGTGGCTTGGACAGTGTCGTGCATCTGCAAGCACAGCATCTGCATCATGGCGTTCCAGCCGCTCCATCGTAGGGTAGAGCCGCCACACACCGCTGGACGGCAATGTTGCACAGCTGACTAGAGAGGTAAGCCAGAATGACTCCCTCACCCAGGTAGTAGTCGGTCTCCATCTGCTGGAAGATGATGGCATCCTGGCTGGGGTCTAGCGGCGGCAGCGGCGGCCGACTCCACTTGATGTTGACTTCCTGGCTCTCAGGACCCTGCCAGCACCAAGGGTAATAAACAGTGAGCAGCAAGCTATTGGTCCCAGCCGCAAAATTGGTTGATAGGGATAGGCTGCTCGCCTTCACCATTTTCATGCCACTCTTTGTGATGTCATTGGCAGAGTGCATCTTAGATACCAACAGCACTTCCATGCTCTGAACTCTAGCTGTTCAAATGCCAGTTGTCTGGCTCTACACCGGTCGGCGTTGTCTAGGGGCTGGCTTCATCCTGCAGTCACTGATGGATTACATGCTGATCAAAACAACCAAACCAGTTGTCATAGTTATTTCATCACCACAATTATGAGGGGTCAAATGGGGTTAAAACTGGCCAAACCTGACAGTGTGGCAATGAATGGATTTGGGCTAGTTTGAACAAAGGCATATTTGGCATGACGGCTGGACCGATCAAATGTTAGTGACTATGTTGTGGTCAACCTAATCCCCTCCATGTGTTGAGCTGACAACAGCTGACATTAATCTTAGCTGCCATGCTATTATAAAAACAAAGCATTACTTGCAGGACTCAAGTAAAATGCTGCACACACCAATGAGATACCCATGCATGTGAGGACCTGTAACAGACCTGCACTTCAGGGCCATCCCCGGCAGCTTCATCAAGTTCCATTGACTCCATTAATGCCATTTCTTCCTCAAATGTTGATCTTGGGAAATCTTCTCCATCTCCTCTGTGCAGAAAACATGTTGACAGAATTTTGGTTATGTACATAGTGGTTCATGGTTAATAAACAACAAAAACAGTTTTCATAACTTTTGTACCTTTTCAAGCTTTCTGTTGAAATACAACCTTGAGGACTGGCATAACTTTATCATAGTCTGGTATGCACAAGGTCCTTCCCAGCTGCTAAGAAATCCTCCCTTCCAATCCAATTGCTGCCAGTGTAATCCTGTGCTGTACCAATTTTGTGAAATCAAACAATGTCTGGTTATGCAAATGACATGCTTAAGTGAGTGTTAAACTTGTCATACCTGAGTCGTTTGGAGGGACCAGATGAGCCTGTCCCATTCACCTTGCGCTTGTCCATCATTACCTGAAGTAGAGCACAAAACAGACATTATTAAGGGTCTTTATATCACATAGGTAATATGCCTCCATATCACCAACACTTAGCTAACACTAAAGAACAAATCAGGCACAATAATGAGGATCTGGGAAGGTTGGTCACTAATAACATGCACCAGAAACATACCATTATGGGCCTTCAACAATGTCTGGAACATGGATACTTGAAAGGTATCCTGACATCATGGAAACCTGATGTTCTTATATTGAGCATATCAGAAATGAAAACCAAAACATGCACCACACAGTCAAGAAATATGGCCAGGCTCCAAGCTATGGCTGATGTGGATAAGACCCTGCTGGAACAGAGTTGAGGTATATTCAGGTCTTACATGCTCTATTTGCTTGCGCTCCCTTCAGCCAGACCAGTCATTCAGACCCGACACGAGCGCTGCGACATGGTAACTGTCCTAACATGGGAGCCCCAGCACACAGCTCCCACCCCGGCCACGCCCCAGGCAGTACAGGCTCGGGGCAGCAGCATACCCAGGCACAGCAGCACTGATGGCATGAGCAGGGGTGGACTCAGGCACACACCAGTAACATCAGATGTCTACCCCACTGGGCAAATGCAAATAAATGCTTATACGCTTGTGAAACAAAATTACTGGTGACAGACTGCTGCTCCCCTGCTGCTTCCCATCCCCAACTGAGACAGGATTCTGTGTGGCCCACATATCTTGTTGGCATTTTATA
>NW_023596297.1:39981686-40029925 GCF_011947565.3 Pollicipes pollicipes | reverse complement strand
GCGCTGCAGGGCGGGAGGGGGGGGGAGGGGAAGGCGGCTCAGCAGGAGGTGACGTCGGGGGGCTGCGCTGCAGGGCGGGAGGGGGGGGGGAGGGGAAGGCGGCTCAGCAGGAGGTGACGTCGGGGGGCTGCGCTGCAGGGGGGAGGGGGGGGGGGAGGGGAAGGCGGCTCAGCAGGAGGTGACGTCGGGGGGCTGCGCTGCAGGGCGGGAGGGGGGAGGGGAAGGCGGCTCAGCAGGGAGTGACGTCGGGGAGCTGCGCTGCAGGGCGAGAGGGGGGAGGGGAAGGCGGCTCAGCAGGGCGTGACGTTGGAGGGGCTGCGCTGCAGGGCGGGAGGGGGGGGGGGGGAGGCGCCTCAGCAGCGAGCGACGTTGGAGGGGCTTCGCTGCAGGGCGGGAGGAGGGGGGGGGGGGGGGCGGGGAGGTCGGCTCAGCAGGGCGTGACGTTGAGAGGCTGCGCTGCAGGGCGGGAGGGGGAGGGGAAGGAGGCTCAGCAGGGAGTGACGTCGGGGGGGGGGGGCTGCGCTGCAGGGCGGGAGGGGCGGGGGGCGCCTCAGCAGGGAGCGACGTTGGAGGGGCTTCGCTGCAGGGCGGGAGGGGGGGGGGGAGGAGGAAGGCGGCTCAGCAGGGCGTGGCGTTGGAGGGGCTGCGCTGCAGGGCGGGGGGGGGGGGGGAGGCGCCTCAGCAGGGAGCGATGTTGGAGGGGCTTCGCTGCAGGACGGGCGGAGATCGCCGGCTCACAGGGAGACGCGCCGTTAGGCCACCGTGAGTGCGCGAACCGTTGCGCGTGCAGAAGCCGTGGGGAATCAGGATAATGGTAGCAGACATTACGATTTACAGCCTGCACACGCGACTGGAATCATGTTTTAGGCGCCGCGGCACCGCCGTCGTCTACGCCGCAGAAGACGATACAGCGATCCGTGGGAGAGTGTCGCAGAGCACTGCTGGCTGGTGACGAGGGCGATGGTTCCGATGCCTTTGGCTGTGCTGCAGCACGGGCGGCGCAGTCGCCGGCATCGGGCCGCAGCCGGTGCAACTCGGCATCGATACAAGCTGTCGCTGGTGTACAACCACAGTCAGATAGCACAGCAGATGCCCATCGGGCTCCTCAGAACGAACGCGAACACACGTCATACGCGCACAGTCTGCGCGACAGTCAGGAGTCCACACTACAGCACCGGTCTCCCACATCAGCCGCGCCCGGCGGCGCACACCGGTCTCCGACATCAGCCGCGCCCGGCGGCGCGCGCCGGTCTCCCACATCAGCCGCGCCCGGCGGCGCGCACCGGTCTCCCACGCCAGCCGCGCCGGCGGCGCGCACTGGTCTCCCACGCCAGCCGCGCCCGGCGGCGCGCACCGGTCTCCCACATCAGCCGCGCCCGGCGGCGCGCACTGGTCTCCCACACCAGCCGCGCCCGGCGGCGTGCACCGGTCTCCCACGCCAGCCGCGTCCGGCGGCGCGCACCGGTCTCCCGCGCCAGCCGCGCCCGGCGGTGCGCACCGGTCTCCCACACCAGCCGCGCCCGGCGGTGCGAACCGGTCTCCCACATCAGCCGCGCCCGGCGGCGCGCACTGGTCTCCCACACCAGCCGCGCCCGGCGGTGCGCACCGGTCTCCCACATCAGCCGCGCCCGGCGGCGCGCACCGGTCTCCCACACCAGCCGCGCCCGGCGGCGCGCACCGGTCTCCCACATCAGCCGCGCCCGGCGGCGCGCACTGGTCTCCCACACCAGCCGCGCCCGGCGGCGCGCACCGGTCTCCCACACCAGCCGCGCCCGGCGGCGCGCACCGGTCTCCCACATCAGCCGCGCCCGGCGGCGCGCACCGGTCTCCCACACCAGCCGCGCCCGGCGGCGCGCACCGGTCTCCCACACCAGCCGCGCCCGGCGGCGCGCACCGGTCCTCCCACAGCACCCACCTGGAACGAGCCGCACAGCTCGGGCGTGAACCGGTCCGGCGCCGACACGAAGAAGTAGGGTGCGAAGCCGTGAACGTGACAGCAGACCGAGTGGCCGTCGGCCGTGACGCCGAACATGCGCATGATGGGCACGGTGCCGCCCTGCGCCCCGGGCATGCCCGGCAGCGGTGCACCTGACGGCCGAGAGAGCGCATCAGACAGGTCGCCTGGCGGGGGACCGGGAGCTGACCTCACCGGCGCACCAACGCGTGACCGAGGCTGTGGCTTGGACAGTGTCGTGCATCTGCAAGCACAGCATCTGCATCATGGCGTTCCAGCCGCTCCATCGTAGGGTAGAGCCGCCACACACCGCTGGACGGCAATGTTGCACAGCTGACTAGAGAGGTAAGCCAGAATGACTCCCTCACCCAGGTAGTAGTCGGTCTCCATCTGCTGGAAGATGATGGCATCCTGGCTGGGGTCTAGCGGCGGCAGCGGCGGCCGACTCCACTTGATGTTGACCTCCTGGCTCTCAGGACCCTGCCAGCGCCAAGGGTAATAAACAGTGAGCAGCAAGCTATTGGTCCCAGCTGCAAAATTGGTTGATAGGGATAGGCTGCTCGCCTTCACCATTTTCATGCCACTCTTTGTGACATCATTGGCAGAGTGCATCTTAGATACCAACAGCACTTCCATGCTCTGAACTCTAGCTGTTCAAATGCCAGTTGTCTGGCTCTACACTGGTCGGCGTTGTCTAGGGGCTGGCTTCATCCTGCAGTCATTGATGGATTACATGCTGATCAAAACAACCAAACCAGTTGTCATAGTTATTTCATCACCATAATTATGAGGGGTCAAATGGGGTTAAAACTGGCCAAACCTGACAGTGTGGCAATGAATGGATTTGGGCTAGTTTGAACAAAGGCATATTTGGCATGACGGCTGGACCAATCAAATGTTAGTGACTATGTTGTGGTCAACCTAATCCCCTCCATGTGTTGAGCTGACAACAGCTGACATTAATCTTAGCTGCCATGCTATTATAAAAACAAAGCATTACTTGCAGGACTCAAGTAAAATGCTGCACACACCAATGAGATACCCATGCATGTGAGGACCTGTAACAGACCTGCACTTCAGGGCCATCCCCGGCAGCTTCGTCAAGTTCCATTGACTCCATTAATGCCATTTCTTCCTCAAATGTTGATCTTGGGAAATCTTCTCCATCTCCTCTGTGCAGAAAACATGTTGACAGAATTTTGGTTATGTACATAGTGGTTCATGGTTAATAAACAACAAAAACAGTTTTCATAACTTTTGTACCTTTTCAAGCTTTCTGTTGAAATACAACCTTGAGGACTGGCATAACTTTATCATAGTCTGGTATGTGCAAGGTCCTTCCCAGCTGCTAAGAAATCCTCCCTTCCAATCCAATTGCTGCCAGTGTAATCCTGTGCTGTACCAATTTTGTGAAATCAAACAATGTCTGGTTATGCAAATGACATGCTTAAGTGAGTGTTAAACTTGTCATACCTGAGTCGTTTGGAGGGACCAGATGAGCCTGTCCCATTCACCTTGCGCTTGTCCATCATTACCTGAAGTAGAGCACAAAACAGACATTATTAAGGGTCTTTATATCACATAGGTAATATGCCTCCATATCACCAACACTTAGCTAACACTAAAGAACAAATCAGGCACAATAATGAGGATCTGGGAAGGTTGGTCACTAATAACATGCACCAGAAACATACCATTATGGGCCTTCAACAATGTCTGGAACATGGATACTTGAAAGGTATCCTGACATCATGGAAACCTGATGTTCTTATATTGAGCATATCAGAAATGAAAACCAAAACATGCACCACACAGTCAAGAAATATGGCCAGGCTCCAAGCTATGGCTGATGTGGATAAGACCCTGCTGGAACAGAGTTGAGGTATATTCAGGTCTTACATGCTCTATTTGCTTGCGCTCCCTTCAGCCAGACCAGTCATTCAGACCCGACACGAGCGCTGCGACATGGTAACTGTCCTAACATGGGAGCCCCAGCACACAGCTCCCACCCCGGCCACGCCCCAGGCAGTACAGGCTCGGGGCAGCAGCATACCCAGGCACAGCAGCACTGATGGCATGAGCAGGGGTGGACTCAGGCACACACCAGTAACATCAGATGTCTACCCCACTGGGCAAATGCAAATAAATGCTTATACGCTTGTGAAACAAAATTACTGGTGACAGACTGCTGCTCCCCTGCTGCTTCCCATCCCCAACTGAGACAGGATTCTGTGTGGCCCACATATCTTGTTGGCATTTTATAGATATATGGCTAACTGAAGACAAGACAGGGTAACCTGTGCTTGGTAATGCTTGGATTTATTATTTATATCATGTTATTATCTATTCTTGGACTTAAATTTTCAACTTTGACAGTATTAAGTAATTGTTTAATGGCATTTCAGAATACACTAACTGCAAGGGTCATTTTTCACCCAAATGCATGAAAACAACCAACCAAATTTGACTCCAAACTCACAATGTAAAATGTTGCCTCTGTTGCAAACAGTTTATCACATCAAAACATGTTATACTTCCAAGTTTGCTGATTTTGCTCTCAATAGAACCAAAAATCCCAAATTTGTTAGGTAGCAGCTTGTTTTTTACTTTCCTTGATGCTTAATGCTGCCAACAGTTAATATGAAAAATAGCCATAAGTTAAGTACATTCATAGATGTCTTATTTGCTTGCAGGAGTGGTCTGCTATCACCGTCCACTCCAGCGTCCGCGAGCCTTTCGCCCGTCTCCTGCCCCTCGCCAAACCACGGCTGTTGTTAGCCGTCAGCAATGTGACATAAGCAGTAAGCTCGCGCTTTCGCAAACCATCAGAGACAACAGTATAACGTACAGCGTGGGCATAGACGTCGGCACTTAAGACACAGAATCCCCACGCGCACAAGAAAATCCTCACCGAATGAACCTTCAAGCACCACAATTGAAAAAGTGCGCCAATTTGTACCGCGCGGTTGGCGCGGGTTTTTCGCGCGCAATATCACGCGCGTCAAATTGGCACCAGATTCAGATTCACATTGAGATCGATGTTCGCGGACTACTTCAATCTTTTTGAAAATTTGCACACAGATAGACCTTAACCTTGTGATTCTTCTGGTGCATTTGCTAGGTTGCAGGTCTAAAGGCAAAAAAGCTATAGCAGGTCAAACATTTCAAGGTAAAAAATCGACCCTGGCCTCTGTTTTATGGCCTTGAATCGGACTATTCTGATTCCCCTCAAAGTTATTACATTGATTAAGCTTAATTTCGTCATCATTTTCCTAAAATGTGTACGTCGCAGTTTGAAAAACGAAAAAAATTGCGGCATGTTTAACATTTCAAGGTCAAAAATAGGACTACTTGTATTTGTACCAAAATTGGTGCACTGATAGAACATTTGTTTCTGAATATTCCGTTAAAATTGCAAAGTGGCAGCTAAAGAAGACTGGAGATATAGCGCAGTCAAATTCAAGGTAAAAAATCGTACTACTTGGATGTGATTCAAAATCGGTGCATAGATAGGTCTAAGTCTTCTGATTGTTTTGGTGAAGCTGCTAAGCCGCAGCAATATAGACCAAGTAGTTAGAGCAGGTCGAAGAAGTCAAGGCCAAAAAACCGGACTTCTTGAATTGGCACCAGAATCAGCTCACGCATAGAGTATAATCTCCTGATAATTCTGGTGAAAGTTTCAGGTGGTAGCTTTAAACGCACCAAAAAAAAAACATGCAGTGGTCATACCCAGCTAACAACATAAGTATCATGAGAACTTTGAAACCCATGCATGATTTTTGGTTCGCAATCATCCGACCTTGGCCAAACAATAAACTGATGACTCCTTCACAAGCATCGTTGTGCCAGCTCCATAGGTCAATCACATCAAACGGGAAATCGAAATGCAGGTATTCCTCCCTTCAGTTGAAACAGGGGGAAAAGTGGGCGTTGGCGTTATTAGTGTGCGGCTTAACATATGTGGCCGTCACTAGAGCTGCCAAAGTTGGGCACCGCTCAACATTTTTGGTTCACGTTGTTCATTTGCCACCACGGACGGGTTCGTGCGGGCGGTTACAAATTGTCTAAGATGCTCTGACAGAATTACCTCCCCAACACGCGCCTGGGTGGCCGGTTGAATACCATCCGCTCAGGTGTGTGTGCGGGGGGGGGGGGGGTCAATGTGATTCCCCTCCGAGATCTCGGAAACTAAGTGTCAGGTGTACTAAATTCAGTGTGTGTTAGGCTTTACTTGAACTCACCTGTGTCCACCTTTGGGGTCCATACGCCATGGCCCCTGAGTCAAACTAGGATTCAACGCAATATATGTTCTGAATCTTTGTATAACTTTTAAGTCTTTAGTTTAAGCAGTAAAGAAGGCAGGCAGGGCTAGATCCAGGGAGCCGGCACTGGACATAGGCGTCTGTTATGACCGGCACGCGAAGGCGCCCCTTAAGATGTCACCCTAGGGCGTCGATGCCGCTCTTCTTTGGCGGCCATGGGAGCCGGTGCGCAGTTTGTTGTGGGGACGGGGACGGGGTAAGCCATGATGGACTTAGGTCATTCCCATATTCCAAAGCTTTTCACTTTAACCTCGTAAACCGTTGCGTGTCTTTCGACGCTAGTTATGTTAAGTTTATTGCATCATTTCCCCGCTTAGCTATTACGATTTGTATCTTGTGGCGAGGGCAAACATGACTTTCTGTTATGAGAGTGGTACGAGACGCGACCGCGCAGAAAGATAAAAGAAGCTAGCCTCTGTGTTATGGTCACCTCTTACCCACGTATTTTCGTAGCATTCCAGCCGAAAGCAATGACGGGGGATCAAGCCAACATTGAGGGGGGGCCAACTGAACATGGGGGGGGGGGGGGGCAGGACCATCGTAAAAGAATACAAATTGACACCCGTGGACCTTCCCATGCAACCATCGCGAGCCTAGACACAGCTGTTCTAAGCAGAACGTCAATGGTGCTCATTTAATGTCAGTGACCTTGTGTAGCCTTTATCAGGGCTCGACCAAAATCATACCGGACTGCCTTGATTCTTGCTCTCGAACGCGCGTCAGCGTTACGCTCGGCGGTATGCTCCTAGGAGGGAAATATCTAAACCTAAATATTAATTTTTAATGATAGGTTTTGCAGACGTGGTTCTATGCAGACAGGTTCTAGGTTTGCTGTAAGCTACGTAGTCAGGCTCGCCGTTCTTACCTTTGCCGCCACGTGGTTTACGCCACCCATGGCACGTGACCGCAGTCTTAGGTCAGCCCAGCTTGTAGGTGAAACCGGCAATCTTCACGCCCCTGTTTAGGTCAGCCGGACATTGTGTGATGTTCTTGTCGCGAACTGCCATTCTTACCACGCCCATTTCTCCACTTGACTTCACGTGTAGTCTTGCGGCAGAGCCCGCTGTGATGGCTTTAACTTTGAACAATATCCCTGGCTCACGCGCCCCCTGACACCCCTGAGGATTAGCATCCTGCATACAAAGTTCATCACGTGCATCCCAAGGCAGTCCTGGTGTCCTCCGCACGCTCCAAGAACGTGCCACGCGTCCCGCTCCCGCTGCGAACGCCACATTTCGTTGCCTGCGCAACGCGTCCTAATGTGGTCGTTGTACACTTGGTACGTCCTAGAGCGGACGGTGTGACCTCAGCAGGTTGCATACACAGCGTACCCCACGTGTTATATCACGGTATTTCTAGGTGGTCATAGTGACCCCAGTACACCAATCCGGTCTACGCGCCGCAAGCGGGTCAAACATACTTAATCCGGTTCATGCGGCATAAAGCGGCCGGCGGGTTGTTTCTTCTCTGTAAAACATCGAACAGAAGCAGCTGCGTCTAGCGCATCCTCATTCACAGGGTGTGCTTACCAAACAGCGTCATCGCCATCATCAAGATGCAGCTGCTGCTGCGTTGTGAACGAGGGACGCCTCACCGACCGGACATTCATCCGTTACGTGTACTTCATCGCAGTTGTCAAACACGCACTTCTGATCCTCGGGGAGGGGAGGCACGGCCTCGAGCGGGATATGCCCTCGCCCGAAACATTTCGAATGGACCCGGCTAAATGCTGGCCAGTCCTACGCAGGCAGCCCAGGTGTCGGCACCACCGTTTCACTTAACACAGCTGCAAGTGACGTCCATGCATAACCCCAACCAGCATGTCCAACTGGGACACGTGTGGGTCCGAGATGGGAAGTTTTATGGGGCCCATCAGGGCTGCCCACCTCCATCCCATGGGGCATGCCATGGGCAACCACCTGGGTCCCACATGGGCAGCCCAGCTGGGGCCCATATGGGCTAAACTGGGACCCACATGGAGCTCATCTGGGCTGCCCAGTTAAGACCCATTTCAGTTCCATGTGAACATGTCATGAGCAACCAACTGTGTCCTGCATGGGAAGCTCACCTGAGACCCATGTGGAGGCAAACTGAAATCCACATGTGGCCCACCTGGGCCTGTGACCCACATGTGTCTCACCCGGACTACTCAGTTGGAACCCACGTGGGTATGTCCAGCTGGGACCCATGAAACCAGCGCAGATAAGACCCACATACCCAGCCCTGATGGGTTCCTTTTTTATCATCCTTGTGGGGCCATTGTCAGACTTTACCGATCTGCCCTTTCAAATTCCACCTCATTGATTGACCACCGTAATTACAGGCAGACCGCTCCATATTGTCAAGAACAAGGTTGACGAAAGTTTGCTCGCCGCGCATTAGTCAGAATTTGACTCGGCAACAGCGCTCTAGCACAAATACACTTTTCTGCGACCTCGTCCCAAGTGGTAATCATTCAAGCATTCAACGGATGCTATGCGTTGCCATTCCTGCCGTTGGCTTATTACATGTAATTTGTTGTTAGGTGTTAACTTAGCTGTTTACTTGTTACTTTATCTTGTTGCCTGTTCCGTTTCTTTTCGTTTCCAAAAGGGGCGGGGACGATATGACCACCAAGCATAGGCAAAGTATGTCATCGCGTCATTTGGGCGAGGGCTTAGGGGATCAAATCTACCTCGAAAAACCATCGAGATAACTGAGCGCTAAGTTGCGACGGTATATGAAAAAAAAACGCCTCAGATGCTCCTGATCCCCCCCCCCCCTCCCCTCCAATTCCTGACAACTTGCCTCGCTCGTGCGACCAAGCAGGGGCAGGGGTGAGTCAGCGCCGGCAGAGGCAAGGATCAGATCCGGCGGTGTCAGGCGCAGCGGGGTGCGATCGATGGGAAGGCGGGTTTAGGCAGGTGGACTGCCGGCGTCGCCGGTATGTGGTCAGCGGGCGGCTCCGTCTGCCGCTCCCGGGGTTTGGTGCAAGGAACATGCCTTGTTTCTGAAGGAATCCCCATGCTCAATGGCATGTATACAGAGGGCACTGTCACTCAGCTCCGGCTTAAATTCACAGCTTAATTGCAGTAGTTTCGAATAAAGCCCTAACAGTGTGAGCTTGCAGGTACTAGTTAACGGTTGTATGATGCTGTTGCAGACAACGCTAACATTGGAATCCTTTTGTAAGTCATCACCGCGACAAAGATTGTCGAAAAAAACTCCGAAAAACTTGTGCATGACGCAAATTTACACACAGTTTGCTGTGAGGAAATGCGTGTAATACGCATGGTTTGAAGTGCGTATGGTAAACCAACGTGCCCACAAGCTACTACCGAAGACCTCGTAAGGAAATGTTTGCATAGCTTAAAGAACGCCTGCCAAATATCGGTTATGGCAAAATGTTCATGGGGAGGCAGAAGCTCCTTGGTGACAAGTTTTCATCCATAAAGTATAGTACATAATTTACCTTAAACAATCTTAAGCAATTCAACGCTGACAACACAAACATTGCTTTACAAAACGCGGACGTAAAAGATCTTCAGCATCAGTGATGCATCATCCATTGTTTGCACGCAAGGCACTGTTATGAGGACGTTTCAGGAAAAATCGATCACCCATTTCTCAAATTATTCGCACCACCTCTCCGATGCCGCCTGAATGCTCTGTTTGAGGGTTAGGCTCATTTGTTGGCCTTAGAATGGAGCTTGGCTATTTTAAGCTATTCGGTGTTCCGTCCAAACATAGTTTGGGAAATGCTCGTCAGCCTCAAACAAAATCTCAATGAAATACGCTAAAAGCGGAACAATGGCTGTCATAACATCCCTTAGGCACAAAGATGAACTTGGCAACGGCAAATAACTTCCAATTCCTGAACTCCTTATCGCACGACTTGAATTGGAGCGGTGCTTTTCTACCCTTCTTCACCGTTATGTGATGACTTAAAGCTTCCAACCAATTCCAGTTTTCGAAACATGAAGCAAGCGTCCGTGTGCTTCTACACGCCATCCAGGCTACATGGTGGTTTTGAACTTAAGCAAACCCTTTTACCTTCTGGTGCGGCCATTCTAAGGGTTTCATGGAAGTCCAAATAACGCACATCTTTGGGCGTTAGCAGCATACATGACCTGTGCCATGCAACCGTAGCTTGCAATGGTGTGAGTTAAAATGCACTTTTCTCGTCGTTAGCGATGGCGTCAGTATCTCTGTCTGATGCACTAAATTTCTGGCGACCGTTTGATCTGGACATCGTCATGCACACATCATACATATGAATTGCAACTTTACGTGCTCACTAATGTGAAAATAACTTGGTCGGTAACAAACACCTAAGGATGAATGTTCCCGTATCCACATAATACATGGGAGAAAAACCTTAGTGAAGGTAGTTTTGTTAGATAACCTGCATCCTTGGAAAGCAATTGCAAACGAACCTATCCATATGTGGGTTCATGATGCAAGCAGTTCGGTACTGAACTTTTTCAGACCTCTGTTTTGCCAAGCAAGGTTTTTGCATGAGGATCATTTCACCTCATGAAACTGATACCGTAAGCGGCTTATCGTGACGGACTTAATCCATGCAAACTTGCAGTTGTTACAAACAGTTGTTAAACGGTCTTTTCTATGCGTGTTTTTATCCGCAAGCAAAGACAATACTCCGCGCGTGTTATCTGGCTGCTGTGACAATAGCTCTGTTGAGGGCAAAAGAGCGCATACAAAACAGCAATTTTACAAGCGCAGACAAGCAGCGGGGTATTACGGCGGCATTGAGCAGACGGTGTAGAGGATCTCACATGTACGATGGAAGTGTCCAGGGAGGAAGACTCCTCGAGCAAAGTACTCCCCGGAGGCATACAACTTATCGGAAAGGTTCCACTCATTGTTCACTTGTACAGGGAGTGATTCTTGAAAAGATACCACCGCCAGCCAACGACTCTGCACATTGACGCGTCTGGAGCAGTCACGCGACAGATAGGAAAGAAATGGCCCCTGCTCTACACCACTGTTGCAGAGGGTGACCCAGAATACTTCCCTCTGGGTCATTTAATCGCGGAAAACCATACAGTTCCTACGATACAACACTTCCCCGGTCAACTATCCCGTGATTACAAGCTGATCACCGGCGCAAAACTAACGCCACGGAGGATGGTGACGGGTTTCAGTTGGGCGCTTTTACACGCCGTGTCGGAAGGTATCGTAGTTACGACTCTCTTAAGGCACTTGGGGACATGCTGGCAGGCGGTCGTGGCAGGCGTGTACAGGACTGCCACGATCATCAGCATGTGTGGCGCACATGCTTCTCACCGATTTCGTTACGTCCTGAAAAAGGGAGGTGTACCACGTGATGCAGCAGCTGGCTACATGTGGTTATTTACCCGACCGCAGCACGCTAAGCTCCTGAGGGAAATGGACACCATCTTTGAGAACATTTGTATATTGGCCCTCTCTAAAACAAACCGCAGCTACATGTAGACGTACAACGGTCGGCAGACACAGCTGAGGCTAACAAAGACGAAGAGCATGTTCTAGATCTAGAAGAGGACGAGGAGCACTGGGAACATACTGGCAAGGACCATCGTTCCATTTCAGCGTTCGGTCGGCATTTTGACCAAGTGAACGCCCGCGTGAGGGCCGAAGTTAGGCACGCATCGGAGGCGACCAGCCCATGGTACTGTCCGGGTCTGGTGCACCACATGCTGGCGACGATTATGCCACTGGGTCCAATATGGAGTCAGATGGTCTCCGAAAAAGTGACGTCAAACGCCGCAGTTGAGTCGCACATGTGCATCCTAAAGCACCGGGTGCTTCGTGGCCGCAGCCATCTCCGGACTGGCGACTTTGTCAGAAAGTTAATAATGACCACAGCTGACCTGGCGAAGGTGGAAGCGATCGCGACCAAACCAGCGCCACGAGGCAAAAAGCGGAAGGGCGAGGAGCATGCTCTAAACAACCCCGGAGGCCAGGTGGAGCAATGGTGGGTAAGAAACCCGAAGGCTCAGAAGCAATTATGGAACGCCAGAATGCGCCAGCCAAGCTGCCATTTTGCTACCGCGACCAGGCCCCCGGGCTAGCGAAGCCAAAGTGACCGGTCCCCGGGCTGTCGGTGACACCACGAACCACCCGCAGGCTGGCGGTGACACCGCGACCGACCCTCGGGCTGCCGGTGGTACTGCGACCGGCCCCCAGGCTGCCGGTGACATCACGACCGACCCACGGATTGGCGGTGACAACGCGACCGGCCCCCGGACTCCTGGTGACACCGCGACCGGCCCCCGGGCTCCTGGTGACAACGCGACCGGCCCCCGGGCTCCTGGTGACAACGCGGCCGGCCCCCGGGCTGCCGGTGACATCACGACCGACCCACGGATCGGCGGTGACAACGCGACCGGCCCCCGAGCTCCTGGTGACACCGCGACCGGTCCGTTGGCAGCGACCACAGCCAAGGGCGACACCCACTGGCTGCCCCATCGACTCAAGATAAGGACAGAATGTTCAGCTCCACTGCCAGTCTTAGTACTTTGGACGGTGATACTGGCTTGATGATCTCATAATTGGCTATCTGCAGGCTGCGGTGGCAGCCTCTGGAAGAAGTGCTGTGAATTTTGCGGCCTACTGGCTCTCCCTTATGAGAGCATATCCCCTAAAAAGTGAGCTCGCAAATATTCTGCGCAAGCAGGGAGCTGGCAAGTGCCAAAGTGCGGATGCTTCCTTACAACCGCCGCGGCAACCGCTGGGCACTAATCGTGGTATGCCATGAACAAAAAGCGATCCTTCACCTGGACTCGATGTTTCCGGATCCCGACGTCCCTGTCATTGGGCACGTCCAGGGGATAATCGAAGCCGCGCAAGCCGACCCCCGTGCCGAAATGCGCTGGGAAGACTGGGCGCTGGTGGTCCCTGGTAACACACCGCAGCAGAGAGATGACTCCTCATGTGGTCTCCACACATGCTGGCATGCCGGAACGGCAGTGACGGGTGTCCAGCGCACATTCGACAAGGTCAACATCCGCAGGGAGCTCCGCGAGAAGATCTTACAGGTAAGTTCGGCGAGCAGATCTCATACAGTGCTTACTCAGTTTCCGGACAAAAACTTCAAAATTACGAGACATCAAGATTAATTCGTTACCTTATGCATAAACGTATCAGAATCAGTGGGTTCCAACAAATTAATTTGCGAGTGTGCCCACTTAAGTATTGCTCAAAATGGAACGAATCCATCCTAAAACTAATAATATTAAAATCTATGTCGAGATTCATTTCAATAATAATGATTCAATAGAATACAAACAATGCTGAATTATGGCAAATATATCATTTTGATACTCAATAACAGGCCAATGGCCTGCACCCCTCTTTGTCATTAGTGGTAGATCATGACACCAATTAAGTTATCCCGAAACCACGTTAGAAACGGACAAATTGTGGGTGACCAGTTCAGTCCAAACGCGTGTGGATGGAACCGGCATTTGCTTTCAAGGACCTGTCTTTTTAAGCCGTCTTGAATTATTGAATTATACATCATGGGAAATTGACAGTGTCACATTTTGGTACGAACATCATCTTGTGCATCACATCCAATCTCTTTCCATGCATAGCACCACAAAGGATGGAACCTGTTTCAGACACGTACGTCACTGAAGCCAATTTGTCTCACATGGAACATGGAGCATGCGGCGCAAAGAGAAAATGGCTGATCGGTGATGGCCCTGAAGACCATCACCGACATAAATATGTCAGTGCAAGACTACCTGCACAAGATGCACAAGTGCTTGTGACATGTTGGGACCGAGAGCCTGTCCGGGCGCCATAAAAAGCCCTGTGTGGTCTATACAGGTACCACATATACCAGGAATGTGCACTTGTGCGGGACGGGGTAGTGCATGTGTGCCAAGTGCACGTAGTCTCACCTGGCCTGTGTACCCTGCCCATTCCTGTCTAGCCCAGATATCGAACTCATTGGTCTGCTGGAGTCTATCTTATCACTGCCTGAACAATGTGTTACGACATACGACGGGTCACCCCTGGCCGACTCGGGATTCCTTCCGTCACAGGACCCCCTGTTGGACACTCTGGGGGCCTGACCGTCAAAAGACCACTCACTGTTGTAGGGACTCCGACCAATGTAAATCGTGGGCCTCAGTCTCGTTCCTGTTAGAAAAATGGGGCCACAGGGCTCACAACAACACGGAGTCAACTATTCGGTGTAGTGGTCTCCGGCCGAAATAGGTGCCCGCACTGTACCAGGGGCCGACAATCGGGGAAAAAGGCATATTGGCTGACATTTGGGATCACAGCCATGCGGGCCAGGATGGACTGCAGGCTTTCGACCCTTTCGGCCATTCAGCCTTCCCATCCGCCCGTTTATCATCAGTCTTGAAGGGCACATCGGTCCCTCTTCGGGCACTCTCGTACAGGCTCCCTGACTAACTCGGGGGCCCTTGTCAATACCGGACCTCCGGTTAGGCGCTGTGTGCCCCTGGCCGACACAGGGGCCCCTCATTGGCTCGGGGCGCACTAATCAATGTAAATCGCGGGTCCTGACCTTGTCCCTGCTTGGGAAATGGGCTCCCAAGCCCAGACCGGGGCCCAATCAGTGCAACGGGCCCTCTCGCTGGTATTTGAGGGTCCGACCCGCGCCCCCTCACTGACCTTTAGCCCGCACTTCGGGTCCCATATCGGATTGACGGTGCTCCCATTTGAGATTTCGTCGTGGTTACCTGAATGACACTTCAGGCTTAGGATCAGTCACCTTCTCCCCACGACAGTCCGACATCAAGGGCAAACTGAATTCGGGGGAAGCGCAAAAAAGTGGAAAATAACTGACGTATCTCCCCAAAACGTACGGTAACAAGCAGGGGCGGATCCAGAAAGGGGGGTCACGGGGCATGGCTGCCCTTCCTCCGCTTGGGCCCCGAAGGAGCCCATTGGCTCCGAGGGGCCCATAGCCGGTCGAACAGGTGCAGTTTTTTAAGCACGAAACGCAACAAAACTGGGTGTCTCCGGACTTGACCCCATGTATTCAGCTGTTCCCGGACCCCATTTATTCAGCTGTTCGGCCGCCGGTGGCGGATGCAGAGGGTGGAGGGGGCGTGGGGGGGGGGGGGGAGTCACAGGACCACGTCCCATGAACCATGCCGAGGGAACGTAAAGGCTCCGAAGGGGCCCATAACCGGCCGGACAGACGCAGTTTCCTGACAACAAAAGCACAACAAAACTGGATGCCTTTGGGCCTACAGATGACCAAGAACCATTGCTAGCAAAAGTAAAGAGTTCATACGTCAACGAAGTTCATTCTTTGCTGACTGAGAAAATGTCTGGCCTTGAGTTCTTTTTGCTTGCTCTGAGGACCCTATACTTGTTGAAGAGAGACACCTTGTACCTTGTTGGTCTCCTGCGGCACCCATGACCGTTCAGGCTCCGTCCCTATTAGCCTTAGTGCCTCCGCCTTTGAGCAGCAGTCGAATACGCGCCGATGAATTTTTACGCGCAATTGCCGAACGTAATTCTGCATGCCGGCGCCGTCGTGTGCGTCATTTCCACTGGCTATTGAGTGTGTCACACTCATTTAGATATACGGTCAACTTTCACCGGATCCTCAATATATTTGTAGGGTGCGGACTCCCTCCCCCTGGCGTTAGAAACCACGGTGCTGTTTGATATGAACAACCCAGGTTATATTTCTTTCCGCTTAGAAATGAAGCGAGTTGACGTCATCACGCCACGCCGATAGACCATGAAGCCACCCATTTAGCAGCGGCCGTCGTCGAGATTTGAACCCGGGCTTACCGCGTGCGAGACCAGCACGCTAGCCATCGAACCACTGGAGATGCGAGCCCGGCGACCGAAAATTCGTCATCAGAATAGGACCGGTTCAGGGTAAGTTGATGGATTTCGTGATCGTTTGATGTCTTTCACGCATAGAGCCGACTTTTCGCACGGGACTCTGCATTTTTGTACTTGCTTCCCTCCAAGACTGCCAATCCGCGTGTGATTGACACGTCCAACCATCTGAAAGATTTTTTTGAGGGTGTATAAGCCCGGTGCGTATCCGCACTCCGTTTTTTTTTGGGGGGGGGGTATACACACTGCCTACAAGTTAAGGCGATAGAACACGGCTGTTTGATTGTCATGGACGCTGTTTTCTGCTTTAAAAGGCTCATTCCTGTACAAATTGTTCATGTAAAGACAGGCGAACTTAAGCTTCACCCTCAAGCTCACTTAAGTTGTTATACAGCCTTGAGTTAACCGAAAAGCATTGCTGTCCTGTAGCAGTGCTGGGCAAGGCTGATCCGTTTGTGACAATCCGACGTAATATAAACTTTTGTAGAACCATGGCCATGCGCCATGGAAAAATACTGCTTTGTGTTTTTGTACTTTTTGTGCCACTCGTGATTGATAGCGCGAGTTTGCCTTGATTCAGTAGTTTCACCTTAACATTGCGTCGATTCGTGTTTTTTTTTTTTGGCTTTTGCTAGTTTTGGTTTCCTAAATGACCGCGCAGCCACTATGATCATTGTTTTTCTTGATCCTTAGCGACTGTAGGCTGCCAGAGCTGTGGCGGGTCCCGGGTCTTGGCGTTCACTTGGCTGCTTGAAAAGGAGGGGAGGCAGGGTAAGATAGTACCGTTACGTAATGGAGACTAAACAGAGGTAGCCACCAGCATATCTGAAAAGGACGAGGTATTTATTCCTTTTGATCTTCATTATGCTATTGGTGAAGGATGTGTCGTGCTTACGCACATATGATGCACTTGCAGCATTGGTGGATGGCAAGGGGTGTTATCATTTGAATGTTTGTCGGTATGCCTTAGGAGGGAGTGCCTCTTTTCATTATGCAAAAATGACACCCACTGTGCCAGACCATGAAGTGACATTTAAATGCTCCAAAATGGTTCTGATATCACTGGTACACAGGACATGTTGAGTGTATGGCAAAATGTTTTTCAGTGTGGCTCCTGTATTAAATTGGTGATTATTATGCATTAATATGTCTAGTAGTAATATAAATGCCAAAGCCTCCAGCATTCCTTTCATGATGGTTATGGTGGCAGAGGAACATTTAAAAATGCTTAGGTAACTAGCCACCATGCCATGCCATTGATCAGTCAGGCCAGGACCCATGAAGATCTTGGACGGCCCAGTCACAGGCACAGTCATTAGCGTGGATGCAAAACTACATTGAGATTGTGGTGGGGAAGCACAAAGGAAACAACCGTGTACCAAGAGGGTGATAATTTGGGTCTTCTATCCAGTTACAGCAGAAAGTTCCTGGGTCTTGCAACTTCAAGTAAATAAATCAGTTTTAGTTATGTCAAGGCCACAACCTGATGGCAAGTTCTGATGTTGCAGATAGTTAATTGTAATAGGCATGTGCAGGAATGCATCAGCACTCAGCAGCACACAGTACTTGCCATCCACCACTGCTAGTGTGAATAGAAGTGGTATAATTCCTTTAAAAGCATGACATAGCTTATACTGTCTTTTGTGTGACCTGAAAGCCAATGTGTCTGTAGGCAGCCAGTCTTTCCAAGCTGGAGTGTTTTGGCATTTTGGCCCTGCTATCTATTAATCCAGTATCTTACCAATAGTTCTGGTCTATTGTCTGTTCAAATTAGGGTATTGTAGTGTGCCCCTAATAGCCTAATGACATTAGACAGCTTAAAGTGTGCCTGGGATACAGGGTATACTGGTTGTCTTATAAACAGTTGTGCTTTTGGTGTAGCAGTACATTTATCATCACAAGCACTTACTGCTCAATAAATTGTGTTGGAGCACTGAATGTCTTCAGGGGCCATTGCATCAGCCAGATGTTATAGAGGCATCTTACCTGGTTAGCTGTGAGCATATTTGAGGCAGTCTAGCTTTTGTGCAGTTGTCTCACATTGTATCATCATGCTCTCAAACCATACTAGGGTCAGAGACTTTCCCACACATCCCAAGGTGTGGTTTCCTAATGTCTGTGAAAGTATGGATGCATGAGCCATTTGTATGCTCTGATCTCTTGTTGTTCCTTGCATTCATGAGACCTGGAATGTGCAATGTGAGGATTTATTGGCTACTTTCAAACATCATTGCACTAGGAAGATAACTGATGCTTGGAGTATTCCCCCACAAAATAGTTCTCCATAGTTCACAATGGACATGTGGCTTTGTGCATCATTTGGTTGAACTTCATCCAGAAGCTGTTCATGTGCACATACTATGCAACTTGATTTTTTAGAATGCCTTATAAAGACTTGTATCAGAGCTTCTTCAGTACTGGTGGGCTCAGTATGGTGATCAGATTGGTGCAGCCTGTAGCTTTTGAGCTGTCCGCTAAACAACTTCAGATTTTTAATGGAACTTGTAGCTTGGCATAGTTAGCAGTGTCAGGTATGTCTTATGTCAGATGTCCATGATCTTTCCCTGTCAGCAGACAGGAAGGTGCATGCATGATATGCATGCACCTCTTATTGTCCTATTGTCATCCATGTGTCATCCTTTGTCTGTCCTGTTGGCGATGGCTCATTTGATTAGAGCACCTGCCCTCTGATCAATTTGCCTGTGACAGGGTAGATTTGGGTCACCTTAGGTGCTCTCAAGCCACTTAAGGTGGTTGCTATTTGCCCGAGACAGGTGGCTAGTCCGAGGCTGGTGGGAGCCAACACATTAAATGTCAGGTGACCTCGGAGGGTAGGACGGGCTGGCTGAGCACTGCATCACATAAAACTTTCACTTCCAAATCCGGCTGTCAACCTGGAATTGTGTGGTCGGATGCTAGTGACCAGGGCTTATATAATGAGCTCTGCCTAGCTTCAGCTCTGATCGCGGAAATTCATCCATTCAAAAGGCTCGGATTAAATCTGAAAAAGCTATGTTGTGTTCATGTCAGACATGTGATGGTGCTCCCTGTCTGCAGATGGGGCGGCACATACGGCGTGTGGTGTGCGCCATGTCTGGCGGGGTGGACAGCAGCGTGGCTGCACTTCTGCTGAAGCGGAGGGGTGAGCAGGGGGCTCGGGCGCTATGCTAATGCCCAGCTGATGTCATTAGAGCAGGAGATGAGCATGACAGTCGTGCTATTTCTTGTTACCAATGACCCGGAAGTCGCTTGGGTTGCAGTCCATTTTGAGAACAGTCATCAAAAGTTTCCTGAGGAGTGAAATGTTTATGTCCCAATCATAATCCTGATTACTCAAGCCACTCAGTGTGCAGCAGCACCTCTGACGGACGGGTATGAAGCTGGTTTCCGCGCCTGCGGCAGGGTACGAGGTGCTCGGGTTCTTCATGCGCAACTGGGACGTGCGAGACGAGCAGGGCGTGTGCCGCGCCGACCAGGACGCCGAGGACGCCGCCTGGGTCTGCCACCAGCTGCAGATCCCCTTCCAGGAGGTCAACTTCGTCAAAGAGTACTGGAACGAGGTGTTCAGGTAATGCTGATGGGAGGAAGCGACAGGAGGCCAGAGGCTGTGATGAGGCTGTCTGTTGGAGGCTACCATCTGGGACGGACAGCCTCGGGCCGCGGTTTTCCTGCTGGGGCCTCCTGCTGCGCGGTCGGACAGTGCTGTGCCTCCCGGACTGCATGCCTTGCTTATCTCTTTACTTGCTGCTTTTTTGTGTAGCTTGTCTGTGTGGCGCCGCACCTGTCTTTTGTAAGTAGATAGCATGAACAAAGGGCTGGCGAACTGCACGCTCGATAATGTGATACCCTTGTTGCAATCTGTCGCCGGCCCGAACACTGCGTGAAGAAATGGTCTCGCGAAAGTGGAGAGGGGTTGCACTCTGGCTCTTATTGTGGGCGAGCAGTGTCAGGTGCAGCGGTGGTGATCCGTGTCCTGTCTGTGAGCACTCAGGTTGTCATGAGTCTATGTGCTGAATGACAACATACTCTGTGTATCTGTTTCTGGGATTTCAGTCACGACCTATGCAGACAATACATACTGATTTAGTAATATACAAATGCTGTCATTGGCAGTTAGAGAAAATAACATAGCTGTGATTGACAAACTGCTATGCTATGTGTTAATGTGGAGCCACATTTGGATGCATCATGATGCGTCACTTGTATCAGACATCTGTCTCCTTTTTTCGATGCGTTTATGGGTCGAATGACCTTGAAAATGTAGGTGTAGGGTGTTTGTAATCATATCATCCCAGAAGGTTTCATCAGATTCCCTTGAACGGCACGAAACTTCCATAGCATAGCACAGCTCAGAACCCCCGTTGGCTCATGACAGTCACCTCGTCTATTGCACCCCCGTTGTGATGCCAGGTCAATTCCGTTGACGCGATGGAGCAGAGGCCAGCGTGTCCGACACTCGGCCGGTCTCCGGACGTCCCGCCCACCTCTCCCGCTGCGAGACGGTCCGGGATTACGAGTACCGTCCACCTCTCCCGCAGCGAGACGGTCTGGGATTACGAGTACCTCCCATCTCTCCCGCAGCGAGATGATCCGGGATTAGAAGTACCGCCCGCCTCTCCCGTAGCGAGATAATCCGGGAATACGAGTACCGTCCATCTCTCCCGCAGCGGGATGATCCGGGATTAAGGGGTATCGCCCACCTCTCCCGCAGCAAGATGGTCCAGGATTACGGGTACTGTCCACTTTTCCCATAGCTAGATGATCCGGGACTACGGGTACCGCCCGCCTCTCCCACAGCGAGATGATCCGGGATTACGAGTAACGTCCATCTCTCCCGCAGCGGGATGATCCGGGATTAGGGGTATCGCCCACCTCTCCCGCAGCAAGATGGTCCAGGATTACGGGTACTGTCCACTTTTCCCACAGCTAGATGATCCGGGACTACGGGTACCGCCCACCTCTCCCACAGCGAGATGATCCGGGATTACGAGTAACGTCCATCTCTCCCGCAGCGAGACGGTCTGGGATTACGAGTACCGTCCATCTCTCCCGCAGCAAGATGATCCGGGATTACGAGTAACGCCCACCTCTCCCGCAGCGAGACGGTCTGGGATTACGAGTACCTCCCATCTCTCCCGCAGCAAGATGATCCGGGATTACGAGTAACGCCCACCTCTCCCGCAGCGAGACGGTCTGGGATTACGAGTACCTCCCATCTCTCCCGCAGCAAGATGATCCGGGATTACGAGTAACGCCCATCTCTCCCGCAGCGAGACGGTCTGAGATTACGAGTACCTCCCATCTCTCCCGCAGCAAGGTGATCCGGGATTACGAGTAACGTCCACCTCTCCCGCAGCGAGATGATCCGGGATTACGAGACGGGCTTTACGCCCAATCCAGACATCTTGTGTAACCGGCACATCAAGTTCACGGCCCTGTACGAGCACGCGCGCCACGCGGTGGGCGCCGACGCCCTAGCAACCGGCCACTACGCTCGCACCTCCGCCGGCGAGGACCTCACCGAGGCCAAGGAGAGATGTGAGTCGGACTACCTCACAACAGTCCTCCAGTACATGTCAGAGAGACCAGTTTCCTAGAAGCATCAATGACAAGAACCCATGCGTGTTTGATGTTTTTTTTGTTGTATGTGTTCATCATAGCTGGCGGAGTGCGTTAGCCCGCGCCGACGTGTGTTCATCATAGCTTGCTGAGTGTATTACGCAGTGCCGGTCAGGGAATGCTGCGGCGCTCGCCGCCAAGTAGGCTAGATCATGGCTCCCAGCTACAGTTTAAGCAGTTCTTACATGCCAGGTATGTGTCGTGTACGATATTTTGTTTTACCACAGTACATGTCGTGTCATGAACTCTCAGAAATGCACTTGTGCATTAGATGAGATCAGCGATGCCCCTCGGCATCCTTGCTGGCAAAGCCGTACTGCTAGCAGCGACCCCATCTGCTGCACCGTCCGGGCCTCCGCCAACGCGGCCTGAGTCGCCCGCCGGGGTGGACGGCGAGCTTGTGGGGCCGAGGGTTGACTCCGCTGTGCTGGGCTGCGGCAGCGGTGCGCCTGCTGCGAGCGGTGGACCGGCACAAGGACCAGACGTTCTTCCTGTCGCAGGTGCCGCAGAAGGCGCTGCGCCGCACCATGTTTCCGCTGGGTGAGCTGGCTGCCGCCGCCGTGGGTGGGCGTCCCGCCCCCAGCACGAGGGCCGACCGGGCGCCAGCGTCCCCAGGGTCGGGTGTGATGGGGCTGGGCTGCCGAGCAATCCCCGCTGGTGGCCCCTTTGTGGTGCCGGCGGCTCTCTCCCTCCGAGCCCTACTGACGGAGGTGGCTGTGTGTAGTGCTGGCGGCTCCTTCCCTTTCCGAGCCCTGCTGACGGAGGTGGCTGCGTGTGGTGTCGGCGGCCGGCTCTCTCCCTTTCTGAGCCCTGCCGACGGAGGTGGCTATGTGTGCGGTGCCGACGGCTCCATCTCTGTCGCTTTCGCTCCACGCGATTCGCTTCCGCTCGCTGCTGTCTACCGGAGTTAGCCAGTCTCGGTGGGGGACCGTGAGAGTGGTGGATGCCCACTGAGCCGACCCCCCCCCCCCCGCCCGTCCTAACTTGCACGGCGTCCCCTTACGTGACGGCTGGCCCTTCCGCCTCAGGGGAGTTCACCAAGGACGTCGTGAAGAAGGTTGCCCGGAGTGCGGGGCTGCAGCGCATTGCCGCCAAAAAAGAGTCCATGGGCATCTGCTTCATCGGCAAGCGTGACTTCGGCGAGTTCATTGCGCAGGTGGGTGATGGGACAGGCCGCAGGTGGGTGATGGGACAGACTGCTGGTGGGGGATGGTACAGGCCGCAGGTGGGTGATGGGACAGGCCGCAGGTGGGCGATGGGACAGGCCGCAGGTGGGTGATGGGACAGGCCGCAGGTGGGTGATGGGACAGGCCGCAGGTTGTCCCGAGGGAGACGGCAGGCTGGCGTCAGACGCCTCGATTCGTGCAGCGCCGCGGCGGACTGGGTTCGGTGTAACGTCAGTGGCTCACAGCGGCTTCGCCCGCGCGCTGGGTACGTAGCAGTCATTGACATCCTGCGGGTGTATCCGTCGGTATGCAGGATGTCAGTGGGCCAGTGCCGAAAATCGTCGGCGCACAGACCGTCATGCAAACGTGTTGATCGGCATCGGCCATCAGATGCCGGGATTGTGAGCAGTTTCAGCAAGTTAGCTGAACACTGCACTGGGAGAGATTGTGAGCTTGTATTGGTCTTAAATCTGCTGGTTGTTGGCACACAAGCAGTTGTTCTGTGGTGGTACATATACAACAGCAGAATATTTTATTTGCCCATTAAAGTATATTTGGTCTCGTCTGGTGATTAGTTATGTGTTGGTGTCGGAATCGGGTGATCAATAAGACAATGATGCATTAGTATTTTAATCGGGTGATCAGTGAGAGAGGCGTTCAGAGCGGTGAGGCGCTCGGCTCTGACGATAAACATTATATTGCCGAGGCACCAGTAATGTTTCAGGCACAGTGTGTTTTTTTTTTAAAACAAAATATCTGGAGAAGGTTCTGTATTATGTTACGGTGCATTCAGGTACTCCAGTTCCCCATTTGAAGCAAAACCCGGTATTGCTGACACTGTTAAATGAAATGTGTTTTTCTTTTCATGCCCTTCGTGGATAGTCTAAAACGGCCCAGCTGGTAAATATCTGCTACCGAGAACATTTTATTTTGTACATTTACGTGTTCGCCTGCTTGTACTCTTTTATGTTACATACTCAACTATCATTATCATAACTATATCACCACCGCTGGCGCTAATCTGTGGTCTGTTGGTTATCATTAGTATGTGGCTTTCGATGGCCATTTGGCATGGCAACCTGTGAGTCTTGTATGCATTTTAAGATGATGTTGAAACATGAGCAAACCCGGGGTATTGTTCCGTCTCCCTGTTGACCCTTCCGTGCTGCAGCTTGCCTTTGTTTTTGTGTTATGCATTTGATGCTGTTTTGTTATTACAGATCATAAACAGATCTTGCAGTGTCGTGCTGCCAATGTCAAATAGGTAGAACACTAACCCATCCATTCCTTGCTGATACAAACGACACATTTCCGGCATTGACTTGTCCTGTCGTCGGTGTCTTAATTAAGAAACACGTTGAGAGTCACATCACCTTCTTTGAATGTGCTATAAAAGCTTGACATGGTCTAGCGGATATGCTTTTTCGTCGTGATAAAAACACCCGGCTTTTTCAGTTTCTTCATGCTTGGGTTAAATCTTTTACCCTAGCACTCACCAAAGCCTCAGCGGTGGCTCATGTTATTTTTTAAAGCATATCTTCTAGCGCGGATTTTTTTCGTCTAACCGTCACGCATGAACAGACGAGGACTGTCCATCCCACTGCACCAGTGGCGCAGTAAACGCCATCGCAGCGCCAGAATACGTGAAATAGCGGGTCGTGGTACTTTGCTATGAGGTGGAAGTAAAAATAACTACCATAGAAAGACTGGGGGCCGGGCAGGGGCAGTGTTTTTCATGCATGCAATGCTGTACAAAGCTGGAAGTAGTCGTAGCTGCAGTGGGCAGATGCCTGGCCGATAGTAACCACTGTAGGCCGCATTACCGGTCGTTGTGATGGGTTTGCGCAGCTAATGCATGCATCGAGCTGCTGCGGGACGTCCGGTAATGCGGCCTGCACTAGCCAGACTGCGCTACAGCCGGTCACCTTGCGATGGTTGACGGTGGCGGCCGGCCTTGGCTGGGACATCGCCGCTGATGATGGCCATTCGACCGGCGATTGACATTGGGTGCTGAGTGGGTATATATTGAAAGTAACCGGGTATAAACGGTGTATGTTGTTCTGCTTTGATAGTGATTGGTTGTGGGTGCAGGTTTTTGAGGCGGCTCGAAAAGCGTGACGTGACACCTATTCATCCGTTACAAAAACACTTAATACATCGGCGGGAGGTCGAAAATCTGGAGAACTGTACTCGAAATTGTTGGTAACCTCGATTTTGGGTTTATTGAAATACAGACGTCCCGTGCTGTGTGATGGCTGGTACTCGATGATACTAATGTGTGATGTCCAGTCGTCAAAGCATAAGCAGTTTTCAGACAGAGGTCATGCGCACCGCCCGCCCCATTTTGATCCGTCTCCGCGTCCGCCGGCTGGCGTGGTGTATGGCCAGACCATGCTGAACCGTTTGGGGCCCAGCAGTAGTGTGTGCCGGTCACGCTGCACTGCCGGGTCGGACGGGGTCGATAGCAAACCCACCGACCCCGGGGGTGTCGGCCGCCGTGGCCGTGATGGACGCCCGGCGGCCTGGCTGCGTCAGGCCGCGCGCTCCGTCGACCAGACCGCAGCGTCCGACTGCGCCTGGTTTCCATGGCGACTGCTCGTGTGGCGCGCTCCCAGCCGGCCGCCGCCAGCTCGAATTTGTAGCGTTTTTTGCGATCATGACTGATGATGTCGGGACAGTCTTCTACAGGCGGTTGGTCGCTCGCTTTTCGTTAATGTTGATGGTGCGGCTTTGCCACGACAGCATCCATGTCGCGCCAGTTGCAGTTGGCTGTGACTTAGAAAGGTAGAGCTCGCTCAACGGTTTACGGTTCTCGACCTCGAAGACAGTTTCCATCCACTTCTGTCGACACCGGCGTCAGTGTCCTGACATGACGCTTAAGCTTTATGGACAGCCGATCCCTTGCAATACGCTGACACGGTTCTTGGGGTTAAGCTTTGATGAGTGTTTCGCCTACAGGGACCATCTTATCATTCTGCTGACGAGTGTTTGAAGACATCAAACATCTTGAAATGCGTGGCACGAACATCCTGTGGAGCAGATCGGGCAGTGCTTTTATTGCTGTACCGTTCATTGGTTAGATCTAAATTTGACTTTGGATGTTTTACATGAGGCCGTGCACCCACTTTCAAACGTCGTTTAGACACCATATATCACATAGCAGTGCGCATAGCGACCGGTGTGTCCAGAACGTCTCCAGGTGCAAGCATTCTGGTAAAGGCAATTTTCATGCGCATTCTGGTAAAGGCAACTTTCATGCGGGTGAGCTGGCGCAGTTCTCAAAACACCCCACCTACCCGGCAGTCTCTCCACGACGTGTAACGAGAGTACAGAGACGATCGGAGATTACGCGTTGTGCCATTTTCGGTTCAGGTCCAGGAGCTATTCCGAGAGAGTGGTTTCAGGTCGAAGGGAGTGCTCAGGTCAAGTCACCTGAGAACACCCTCTTGGGAACTATGTGCACCAAGTGTGATCACGTTTGGCTAGAGGGCTAGGGCGCTGGAGCTTGTCTCGTCATGCCAGGGGTATGTAACGGCCTTTACTAAGGGACACAGGGCTGGGTGGGGTGTTGGCTTCGTGTTCGTGTGTGGCCGTGCCACTCGTTCATTCTCGCTGCCACAACACGCCTCTGTTCACACCGCAGTGTTGCTATCATTAGAGCACATTGCTATATTGACGTCGCTTATGGCGACCGACACTTGGTCTTATCTGACTCCCTCAGCAGGCTCATGGCTCCCAAGGCAATTTACCCTCATGTCCTTTTTTAAAGGACATTTTAACTCGTTTGACATGGTTGATCGGCATGGGCAAAACTGTAGTGCTTCCAAGCCATGTAGGGAAACTGGGCAACGAGCTTACGGAGGCTGCCGCAAAACGGGGCACTCGTGCGCCTGGCACACATTCCTGTCCTCTGCCAGCTGGGAACTTCCACCCAGCCATCATAGCTTATTTAAAAAGAAAATGGCAACGCTACCGGGAAGACGAAAGCAGCACCAAGCTAGGGAGGATGAAGCCGATGTTGAGCCTTTGGCTGTCTAGCTCACGAGCCTTGAGGTGTGAGGAGGCTGCTCCGTGCCGTCTGCGAATGGGTCATACACACGCGACACATGGCGTCTTGTGTGGCGGCGTGAGACCTCAGTGCCCTTAATGTGGTGCATCGTTGACAGCTTCCCGTGTGCTCCACTCCCGTTCACATTTCAGAGAAGGACTGCGTCATTTTGGGCGGCAGGTGTTATGTTTGACTTGTTGCGCTATACTGGGAGGTGACTCTTCTTTGTTGCACTCAAGCCAGCTTCTTTTTCTGAGGGGCATCAACTTTTCAGTCGCGATAAACTGGGAGGTGACTCTTCTTTGTTGCACTCAAGCCAGCTTCTTTTTCTGAGGGGCATCAACTTTTCAGTCGCGATAAACTGGGAGGTGACTCTTCTTTGTTGCACTCAAGCCAGCTTCTTTTTCTGAGGGGCATCAACTTTTCAGTCGCGATGAACTGGGAGGGACTCTTCTTTGTTGCACTCAAGCCAGCTTCTTTTTCTGGGGGGCATCGACTTTTCAGTCGCGATAAACTGGGAGGTGACTCTTTCTTTTGTTGCACTCAAGCCAGCTTCTTTTTCTGAGGGGCATCAACTTTTCAGTCGCGATAAACTTGGAGGTGAGGGCTCTTCTTTGTTGCCTACTCAAGCCAGCTTCTTTTCTGAGGGCATCAACTTTCACAGTCGCGATGAACCGGGGAGGAGTGACTCTTTCTTTTGTTGCACTCAAGCCAGCTTCTTTTTCTGAGGGGCATCAACTTTTCAGTCGCGATAAACTGGGAGGTGACTCTTCTTTGTTGCACTCAAGCCAGCTTGTTTTTCTGAAGGGCATCGACTTTTCAGTCGCGATAAACTGGGAGGTGACTCTTCATTGTTGCACTCAAGCCAGCTTCTTCTGTTTCTGAGGGGCGTCAAGTTTTCAGCTGTGTTTACATCCTTGCTGGGTAAAACATTACGCAGCCATAAAAAGCCGATGCAATAACGCAGCAATACGCAGCAATAAAAAGCGATGGGCGCAACATGCCGTGCGATGTCGACGTGCCCTAAAATCCCAGATCATCACCAACCTGCGCTGCGCTGTACCACTGTTGGAATTACGTTCTTTGTTGCTGATTTCATCAGGCAGCTGCCGTATTTGGGGCGTGTTTCTGAGAGCTGCAAGTTAGCTCAGCGTGCTTACAGGCAGAGCTCAAAATGTCGCGTTCTTTCTTGGCCAATCGGACGTCAGGTGAATAGCAGCTGTGTTATCGCGGTGGCGTAGGCAGATTTTCGTCCGGATGGGGGGAGGCCAAGTCGAATCAGGGGTCCTCATAGCCAATGGAGGGGGAGGGGCAAGGAATTCAAAGACGGCAATTCTGAGACACTGACTATCTTACGGCGTAAAACGACCGCTGGTGTGGAAGGCGAGTCAGATCTCACCTCCGCACAGCCAGGTGCCGCAGTTGGTGACTGTTTTGGATTTCGACTCTATATCGACCATGTTCAGAAACTAGGTATTGTCCATGGAACTAATAAAATGTCGATGAAGGACCGGCGTCGGGCGGCTGGTGGCGTCGGCGGGTCCGTCCCCGGTACGTGGACCCGCGCATCGGCACCGCACGTCCCGATGACTGGTGGTGACGTGGTCGCTCGCGCTGCCCATTGACATGTGTTCACACCTGGTGTTCAGTACGTGGGCCCGCGCATCGGCACCGCACGTCCCGATGACTGGTGGTGACGTGGTCGCTCGCGCTGCCCATTGACATGTGTTCACACCTGGTGTTCAGTACGTGGACCCGCGACCGGGCAATTTCGTGGACCTGGAGACGCGTGAGGTGGTTGGACGGCACAATGGGATCCACCAGTGGACAATCGGCCAGCGCTGTAACATCGCCGGCCTGCGCGACGCCTACTTCGTCGTTGAGAAGCTGGCGGACTCGGGAGACATCTTGGTGGTAAGGGCTACCGTTGATGCGGCTACCCCGCGGCCAGAGCAACGCTGGCCGTACGGCCTTGGGCAGAATAGGGTAATCACGCTGGCCGTCACGGCCCTGGGCAGAAGTAGGGTAGTCATACTGACCGTCACGGCCTGGGGCAGGATAGGGTAGTCATACTGACCGTCACGGCCTGGGGCAGGATAGGGTAGTCATGCTGACCGTCACGGCCTTGGGCAGGATAGGGTAGTCATACTGACCGTCACGGCCTGGGGCAGGATAGGGTAGTCATGCTGACCGTCACGGCCTTGGGCAGGATAGGGTAGTCATACTGACCGTCACGGCCTGGGGCAGGATAGGGTAGTCATGCTGACCGTCACGGCCTTGGGCAGGATAGGGTAGTCATACTGACCGTCACGGCCTGGGGCAGGATAGGGTAGTCATGCTGGCCGTCACGGCCTGGGCAGGACGGGTGGTTCTGGTAGGCATGCTTTGTTCTAGCTCGCGCAGTTGACTGAATGCCTTTTGTCGTTTTGTGAGTATTAGTTGGATTGCGAACTTGATGGGCTGTGATTAGCTGGTTGATGCTTATCCTACATACATAATGTTGCTGTGTTTCGATGCAATGGACCATGGCGTAGATCTGGAAGTATCATCGTCCATTATTGGTTGCAGTAATATGATCTGATGTCAAATGATCTCTGGTAGTCAGCCGCGGGCGTTCAAACAGCCCTCAGTCGGTCGGCGCTCGCTGTTAGCTCGGAGTTACCGTATCACTGACCCGGACTTGTGACTGCTCTGCTAAGGAGCTCTGCATTCAAGCCCCGATCTCAGTTTGTGGGCGCTCGCCGTTAGCTCGGATTTACCGTACCACTGACCCGGACTTGTGACTGCTCCGCTAAGGAGCTCCTGCATTCAAGCCCCGATGCCTCGCGCTGCGTGTGGCCGTGACCGTGTCAGATGGCTGGCAGCTGCGCTGCTTGACCACGTCATTCCTGCACGCAGATGTTGGTCGTCGCTCCCCTCCAGTAGCAGACGGCGTGTGGCTAGGACACCCTTCCGCGCTATGAGTTGGCATTAAACCACGGCAGGGTCCGTGTGCGAGCTATCTATCGTGCCTCCGCATTTTATGCAGCGTCCTTACCCTATCCCCGCGTGGTCTAAATATGCGCATGCTGCATCTGCGTATGCGCTATGCCCCTTGTAACATGGCGTTAATGTTCCTTGGCATGTGTTGTGTGATGCCTGCGTCGCCCCTTTGTAATGTTCCGCATGCGTCAGTATTACCGCAGGTCGGCGTGGGGCCGGGATGCTCGCCGTCTGACCCGCGGTGACCTTACGTAGCCGGCGATACTGACCGGTGCCGTCCCGGCATGACCTGAGCTCCCGCCTGACCGATGTCAATACCGCGCGCGCAGGCACCGGGTCCACGACCACCCGGCACTGTTCTCGTCGACCGTGCAGGCCGGCCAGCCGCACTGGATCCACAGTCCGCCCGACGACCTCTACAGCCGGGGCATGCTCGACTGCCAGTTCAAGTGAGTCCTCCCCGCACCGCCTCCGCGCCTCCCGACACTCGTGAGGAGAGAGGGCCACCAGCGCCAGGCAGACGGCGCGCTCCCGACACCCAGAGGGGGTCGCCGGCGCCAGGCAGACGGCGCGCTCCCGTCACCCTGAGGGAGGCCGCTGGCGGCAGGCAGACGGCGCGCTCCCGACACACAGAGGGGGGCCGCTGGCTCCAGGCAGGCGACGCTCTTCCCGACACCCGTGAGTGGGGTGCCGGCGCTAGGCGACCTATCTTATCGATTTCGGAGCCCTTGGGATCTGTTTGTTACGAACATCCATTTGTTCGTGTCGGCGGGGGACGATATCTTGCACCAAATCAGTTCAGCTTTGTCGTGGCTAAGTGGTCGTCATTAACGCCCCAGCAGTTTCGGACGGAAAAAATAACCGTGCGGTATGCTATGGGCTGCGCCTGCGTTGTCTTGTTTAACCTTCACCCATGAAAGGACAACCAGGAGTGCCCTCCCCCACTATCCGAGCGACGCAACAAAGAGAACAAAGCACGCGGTAATACCAGAGAACGTGAAGAACAGGTCGTGGCACTCCCTGCTAAGAGGTGGTGGTGTGAGTGTGCTTAAAAAGAGCCAGAAGTAGAGCAGGACCAGTGCTGTAAAAAATGTAAACACCATATATAACGGAAGGCCAGAGCTATAGTCATTACTGAAGTCATCGATACCTGTTCACCAAATCATCGTGGAGGGATGCTCATCCCTACATTCGCCACTTGGGTTCAGGAGCACAGTAGTCGATTGGGCTGGGTACAGCTGGTTGTTTTCATCCCTTTGAATGAGTTCGTTCAAGTGAGCGGAGCTTTCTGTTTGATTAACTGAGGGGGCCATTGTCACGTGTATTGATTACGCCCGCGCCTTGTTGGGGGCGTGTCGTTGTTTTGCCCTTGTGATTGTGACAAAATCCGTTCATTGCGACTTCAGCCCGACTCCGAGCCAAAAGCCTAACGAGACAGAATGTTGGTCATGTGCCCGTCAGCGGGAGGCGGCTCCGGACCTCAGGTGGGACCTCTGGTGGGACCTCTGGTGGGACCTCTGGCGGGACCTCTGGCGGGGCTGCTGACGTCGCCGTGGGCCGTCAGCTGGCACCGGCTCCGAGGACCTCTGGTGGGACCTCTGGTGAGACCTCTGGTGGGGCCGCTGACGTCGCCGTGAGCCGTCAGCCGGCACCGGCTCCGGGGACCTCTGGTGGGACCTCTGGTGAGACCTCTGGGGGGACCGCTGACGTCGCCGTGTGCCGTCAGCCGGCGCCGGCTCCGGGGACCCCTGGCGGGACCTCTGACGGGACCTCTGGTGGGACCTCTGGTGGGGCCGCCGGCGTCGCCTTGTGTCGTTAACCAGCGCCGGCTCCGGGTCGGGTCCACCGGCGTCGTTACCGGGCCCGGCTGGCGTGCGTCACCAGCCACCGCCTGGGCGGGCGATTGATCTCCGTGTTGACGCCCGACGGCCGGCCGGTGGCGTGCCGGCCGGCCGTCGCCGCCGGCGGCGGCGTTGATGGGACCGGCGTCACGCACCCGGCCACGGCCGTCACACCGGCGACGAACGGCAGCAGTGACGGGACGGGGGAGGCGGCAGAGCTGGTGACGGACACGGAGGGGGAGGGGACAGAGCCGGTGACGTTGACCTATGAGGGGGCAGAGCTGGTGACGTTGACCTATGAGGGGGCAGAGCCGATGACGTTGACCTATGAGGGGGCAGAGCCGGTGACGTTGACCTATGAGGAGGCAGAGCCGGTGACGTTGACCTATGAGGAGGCAGAGCCGGTGACGGACACGGAGGAGGGGGGGGGGGGGGGGGCGAGAGGGGGTACAGGGCCGGTGACGGTCACGAAAGAGGTGACGGAGCCAGGAACGGACCCACAGAAGGGGGCAGAACCCATGACGGACCCGGGGGAGGAGGCGGACTAATGACCGGCCTGGAGGAGGAGGGGGGGGGGGGAGGGGGGAGGGAGGGGCCGCTTATGGGAGTTTTCGAAACGCTTGAGCACTACCTGGAGTTTCATTGGAAAGACAGGGGAAGTGATGCTTCTCCGGCGGCCAGAGGGGGACGCATCTAGTACGGCGAAAGGATGGCGAGGGACTTTACTCTGATCCGGCTGAGGCTTATATGGTCCGGTGCAAGTCGTTGTTGGGCTTCTCGACACAGCTCGAAATTGCTCTAGGTGCGCGACGCAGCCCACGCTTTTTTAAACATGGTGCGTTCATCTGGACAGGACTTCGCCAGGTAACAATAGAAGTGGTGCCGGTATCGTACCCGAAAGGAGACCCCGCGCAAATGAACTTGTTAGCGGGACCTGATTGGCCCGACCGGTGCACATCGGTGGTGCGGACAATTGAAGGGTTTGTTGGCGGCCGGTCGCCAGGCGACTTGCGCGGTCCAGATCCGACTTCCAGTGCAGTGCGGGGCGCGTGTAATGTGCCAGTGCTCAGCCGTATGTCCTGAGTCCGAGGGAGGCGGCCATGACCGCCATGCGCCGCGGCTGAGTTAGCGGCCCGGGCTGGGAATACCCCGGCTGTTGGTGCATTGCGCAGGCGCTGGTACACGTACCCTGCTGCAGCGGTCACTCGCAGACGCGGATAGTTCCTGGGAAAACATTGACCCATGTGTAGTGTTGGTCGGACCCTGGGCTGCACAGTGCCGATGCCTTTGGCTCGTACTGACTACTGGTAACACGTGGGGAATTTTAGCGTTAATTATTCAGTTTCCATCGCTTACTTTTGGCATACCTACCTGGCAATTATGAAAACAGTGGAATATCCTCAGTACGTGACCTATATATGACTTGCAACACCAGTGTACGATTGTGCAGATGCCTGAACGTACCCTTACAGAGCCGTTATGGGCCGGCGCTTGAGTGTGCCCAGCAGCCTCGTCTCCAGTGGTTTGTGGCACTGCTGGGTGTCTGTCGGCTGTCTGCCGAGGATGGGTGCTCGGCTCCAGCCGTCCAGCTCGTGCTGCGCCGCTCACGGCCGGCCCCGCCCCGCTCGGCCCGCCAGGTTCCAGCACACCGAGTCGCTGGTGCCATGCACCGTCACCAGTCGCGCGCACAACCCCTGGCACCGCGCGCCCAGCGTCGACCACCTGACCGTGTCGCTGGTGCAGCCTCTGCGGGCGCTCACCCCCGGACAGGTGAGGCGCTGGTGTGGCTATGGTGCTGGTCCCATCAGGTGAGGTGCTGGTGTGGCCATGGTGCTGACCCCATCAGGTGAGGCGCTGGTGTGGCTATAGTGCTGGTCCCCATCAGGTGAGGTGCTGGTGTGGCTATGGTGCTGATCCCATCAGGTGAGGCGCTGGTGTGGCTATGGTGCTGGTCCCATCGGGTGAGGCGCTGGCGTGGCTATGGTGCTGATCCCCATCAGGTGATGTGCTGGTGTGGCTATGGGGCTGACCCCCATCAGGTGAGGCGCTGGTGTGGCTATGGTGCTGATCCCATCAGGTGAGGCACTGGTGTGGCTATAGTGCTGGTCCCCATCAGGTGAGGCGCTGGTGTGGCTATAGTGCTGGTCCCCCATCAGATGATGTGTTGGTGTGGCTGACGTTAACGCAGACCACTTTGCCAGGTGGGTGTTGTGTATATGTGTGTGTGGAGGGGGGGGGGGGGGGACTTTCCGCTTCTTTTGCCCCTGCAGTCAACATCGTCAGAGACCAGAGGCGGTGTGCGCCGGTGTGCCTGTGAGCCGTCCGACCTGTGGCCTGCGCTGGGCACGTTCTGGCCGCTGTGTGGGGCGGGGTCGCCAGGGCCACTGCGGCGGTGCACGTTGCTGCATATGCCCGCGGCCACGAGCTGGCATTGATCGTGCACGGCTGGAAGGTCGAACGGCAGAGGCGGCGCGGCAGTCCGCCACGATTTGCCGTGACGCAGGAATCGGTCAGGGATTACCAGTAAGGGGCCGGGAACGACCTGGAATGGGTGTTTTCGCGTCAGGCACGCCAGGTCGCGTCAGGCACTGGCAGCGCCTGCTGTCGCGGTGCGGCACTCGTCAACGTCAAAGCCCGTGGGAAATCATGAATGAATGAAAGCCATTGTTTCAACCCACTCACGTTGATGTGGCTGCACGCGTCAGTGTTCAGTCTAAGCCTGTGCGTGGCACTGGGACTGCGGGAGCGCCCCGGCCGCTCCGGTGAACAGGGTGTGACCTGGGCTGACCTCGTGCTTCAGTTTGGCGTGTTCTACCGCGGGGACGAGTGTCTCGGCTCGGCGCGAATCACGCGGCCCGGCCCGTCCCAGTACGCCTTGGACGTGGATAGCTGCCGCACCAAGCGCCACGAACGGTGACCGCGCCGAGCCGTAGCCAGAAGCCGCGGCCCCCGGCGGGGGAGGTCGGGCCGACCCAGCACGCCGGCCGCGCGGCGTGGGACGGGGCGGGACGCCGCGCCCAGTCCGGCTCCTGCAGCAGGTCGGCGAGTGTCCTGGCCGGCGCCTCGTTAGAACTTAGACCATTTACCTGTTGTCTGGTGATGTGTTGTGGCTGTTGCGTGTTGTTGGGTGGTGCCCTGATGGAGCCAGACGGCGGCGGCCGTGTCGTGCCGGCGTCCGTCGCCTCCCGCCGTGCCGGTGCCGCCCTGGACGTGCCGCCGGGGCTCACCGGACCACGGTCGGGGCGTATTGACGCGGCGCCTGACATTGTCGGCCGGCCTTCATTGCTATGGTGCTGCCGTGCAGCGGTCAACAGCTGACCGCGGCCCTCCTTTGTCGCCCCCCCCCCCCCCTCCCCCTGAAGCCGAACACTGCGGACGCCGCAGAAGTGGGTCTGGGGCGGAAATATACTCGTGTGTGGCGTATCAGATACTGGTCTTTTGTGCAATATTGACTGAAAATTTGGAATGTGTGTAGGTATCGTGAGTGTCTTCACTGTGTATTGTATATGTGTGAGCTCGATAAACGTAGCGAACTTTGTGGTCTTTATTATCAGCTGCAGCCGCCCACCTTCACGCCCGCGCCGTTGCACAGGAGAGCATTGGTGTCCGTATTGGGATCGTACAATTTTGGTGTCGTTCGCTTGTAGAGACGTATAGTCAAAGTCAATCCTTGGTCGTTCATTTTACTGCAAAGTACTACGTTTGAGAATGCCAGTGACATGGGAATTTGGTCTCCTTGATTGCGGGGTGTCATGTGCGAGGTGCGATCTTACGGATTGTTTGGGACGAAGTGTGTGTACTTGTGAATATTCACTCATGACTATTAACTTCACCACTCACGTTATCGTTCACACGACGTTTTGACCATTACGGATCTGATCCGTGTCACGGCCTGGAAAGTATTTGGAGGCCCCGAGACTTGAATCCTACCATCTGATATTGCATAAACGCACGGAATATGTAGTCCACTTTGACAGTGCGGTAGTGAGTGTCACTTGCTGGGAATCGCAAGATCGTTGGTTTGAAGCTCGGAGCCGGCTGTGGTGCACGTGTTCCAAGCGTCATCAGGCTATCATCATGACAGACAAACACCTGATGACGGCCGGAAGATAAACGTCCAAAGCGTTGTGGAAACGATGGTGCCATTGGCGACAATAGTCCGGACAATTATGCCAGCTATATGCAGCTTGCGAACGACGACTAATCTGCACAGTGTGTCCTTTGATGATCGTATCAAACAACTACGACGATGGCGTTACGCAACAAGGCCTCACGGACAAAGTCAGCGTAGGTCTGTTTGCAGCAGCTGGCGGAGCGGCGGACACAACTGCAACCAGGGGCGCAGTTTCACAAAATGAGTTAGCGGACCAAACAGTGGAAAATGGCCCAACCTGTCCCCAAAATATGCCAACAGACAGCCTTCTCCCGGGATTTTGCACACTTCCTAAACTTGGAGATGGGGCGTCAGCCCCCTCCCCCAACTGAATAGGAAACTACCCCTTGATCACAATGTTTCCAATCCACCAGAGGTTCGCGTCACCGCTGCCAAAACAAGCGGCGTTGTTTCTGTGAACGGCGTTGGGATTCCTTCGGAGGTCAACACGTGTGAGAATTCGGCGAAGAGTTGTGAGCTTAAAGCGCACGAGTGTCGGAAACGACTACGGATCACTGTGCATTGCCTCCATGAGTCGCCCAGTCAACAACACGGTGCGTTGGCGCGGCCGGCTCGGTTTCCTGGTGTCCGATCGATGCTGGGCGACTGAAGGTTACACCAGGCGGCCGGTTATTTATTCACGGGCGCCGCTGACCGCGCGTCGTGGGCAGCGCGCCCGACGCAGTGTAGTGGCGCCGGTCGATGGTGTACCGAGCCGGTCCCACGCGTACGCACCGGCTGGAGCGGGCGGCCGAGGTCACTGGTCGGCCCCGAGGACAGGTCACTGGTGACAGCGGGATCGCCGACCGCGGCCAGCGACGGGCCGCAAGCCAGAGACGGCCAACACTTTTACTAATTGTCAAAGTTAGCTAGAAGTTTGCAACCCACGCGACAGGGTGCAACGAAGTTGCGGTGTGTTGGCAAGGTCCAACATAGCAACCAACAGACTTGGCTTTTGCAATACGGCTCTCCCTGCTGAATTCCATGCGATAGCCTGCTGAGCGTATTAAGTATTGAGTCCTTACTAGAAACGCGCTGGTGCACTTTGTTGTGATCTAGATTGATCCTCGAAAGACGCTGGCAGTGATTTCGGGTGGACCTGATGTGCCGGCCTGGACCGCAGGCATCATGCATGCAGCACACGGCGCCGTTCAAATGCTGTGGTGCTGAGGAGGCGTAAGAAGTGTGCAGCAGGACGGCCGGCGTGCGGTACTGTTGGCTACGCACGGTTGTGGAACCCTCACTAGGTCATAATGTTCAGAAGCCGGCAAACGTGACAGTGAATGGAACTTATTAAAAGATGTTGGTCGCAACGCGTCATTTACCGTTGCCTGGCCCTAAAATGCGAGTAATACTTGGACCGGGCGTTAGGAGATGTGAAATAGTCGGTCGAAACGCAAACCTGCTGACTTAAACGTCACTCCTCTACTCGCCTCAGTGCCAACACTGCCTCAGCGGAACGAAAAGCAGAAGCGCTCTATCTGGCTCGCGAGAATCCCTTTATATTACAATTCTGAAGCGTTGGCCGTGGCGTCGCTGGTCTGACGCTACGCTGGAGGTCGGCATGTGTAGTTAACGTGAACCGCGCGCATCGCGCGTCAGCTTGGTGCGCCGGAGTTGTCGCAGGTGTTCGCGGGAGGCACGCATCGCACGGCTTTCTTCAGTGCCGATTGAAGCCCTTTTCGAAGGCGTGTTTTGCACTATTTTGGCATGCTGTTTGAGTTTATCATTAATTGATCGAGCCGTGCATTGTTAAGAACTGACAATGTCCAAAGATGGCTCGTTGTTCTCGCTGTAAGATGTCGAGACGGTGAGGGCGGAGGGCCTTCATTCAAGAAGAACTAGGGGGTTTTACGTCGCTTTTCTAACGCAACGTTTTGTACCAAATACGACCGATCATAATACAATATCTTATCCAGACAATGGTCTGCTCCCAGATTTTGTCAATGGCTTGACAACTTCGAACAACTGTTCTTTCGATAGTAATTCAGTTCGTGTGTGTGCATCAAAAAGCGACGTGACGTACGTGGCCTAGAGCTCCAATTGGGCTGAAGCCGTGCGTCACAAAGCGCCAGCCGCTGTTGCAGCGCACTTAAGGTTGGCATGCTCGATCGATTCCCCCGCTGACTCAGGAACATTGCATCCGCCGTCCTTGGGGGCATCGCCGGAATATGGCTGCGAGCCGCGATGGCAACTTTAGCCCCCCTCCTGGTAAGATGTTAGTCGAGCCAGCAGACCAGGGCCGACTGTCCCGCATTGCTGCCGAGTGGAGCACGGCGCCGACCGGGCGTCGGCAAATCCGTCGCGGACTGCTGCGCAGCGTCTGCTCAGAAACGAGGCACTAATGTATCGATACTGTATGCCCAGCGCGTATCGCCATGTTGCCCAGGTAACGGCATACGGATCAGTGCTGCGCGCGGCCCCCGGACTGACGGCTCACGTGAGGGGGAGACGGTCTGGACGGGATCAGAATCCAGCAGTCCAGCGGCACGCGCGCTGCAGCTGGCGGCGCTCGCTGACTGCGCACCCCCGACGCGGCCTCCTACAGAACGGCGCGGCCATCGGGTCTCGGACGCGACACATCGCGGGGCCAATAGCGATCGCACGACGCGAGGCAGGACCCCCGACCACGGCTGGAACGTCATCACCTCGTATATCACCGGTCATATTGTACCACGCAGGAGTCCCGCTCCGGGTCCCGGACAGGGAGGAGCTGTCCGGCGCGTCACCAGCGTACCACAGAGCACATCAATAGTCGCGACCGTGGCGTGGCTGATCGTCAGCATGCTGCCGATGCAGTCCTGCTGTCTGCAGATCGACACAACAGCGCCGCTTGTTTCCATGTCGCCCGCAGTAATGTCATGGCTGTCTCACAGCACCCGGCCGTCTCGGTCTAATAATCGGTAAAACCGGAGAGGCGCGCTTGCTCTGGGCTTACATTCCGCGCTCGCTTCATCCCTGCCAGTGCGGCTCACTCTCTGGCAGAGAGCGCACACTGGCACCGTCTGCGTGTGAAGCGAATCCTCCCGCCAGTACAGTCCTCACGCGCCATAGTCCTCCTGCCGCAGTCCTCAGGTTGCCAGGGTCCCCCGCTCGCGCGGTGAGCACAGAGTGCCGGACCGCCTGGGACGGGGCGGAGTTCGACGACGACGGCGGTGGCGGTAGCGGCGGCGGCGGCGGCGGCGGCGGCGGCGGCGGCGGCGGCGGCGGCGGCGGCGATTATAGCGGGATGAGTTTCTCGAAGTCACGCTCGATGCTGGCCAGGATCTGCTGGTCCTGGTGGTCGTACTCGGGAACAGCCACGTTTGGTCGCGCGCTGCAAGAGAGCGGCGGTGCAGTCGTCACCGGCCGCGGGCCGTGCAGAACGCTCGGCCAGCGACAGAGACGCTACGAAGGAGCACTCTCATTGACACCACCTCTATATGCATCCCATGTAGGACATATCTGAAACTAGTAAATACCACACTCATGCCTCTCATGGGGGTTTCACGGCGAATAATCCACCCTTGTATCTCGTAGAATCGTTACACGTATTCATTCATTCGGCCACGTGTCGGTCACGATGAATGAATAGTTCCGCGTTTAGCATTTGTAAGTCGCGTAGACGCCGGCCGCATGCGAGCATCCGAGTACGACAGATGCGCACACGTGGCTGCTGTGGTCACGCTATTATCTTACTGAGTGCATTACCAGGTGAGACTGAACCAGCCTGTAGTGCCGGGTCCGCAGGTGAGCAGGTGAGACTGAACCAGCCTTTAGTACCCAGTCTGCAGGTGAGCAGGTCGAGGCTACGGCACACAGTTCGGCGGAAGCGCGTGCCAAGCCGTTCCGTTCCAGCGCACACGCGACGGCCAGCGCCGCCGGTGAGGTTCGTTGCACCGCGGTAATGAAGGCGGGGTTGGCATAGCAAATAGCGTGCTAAGGAGGTGAGCCCATGATATATACAGTTAAAGCCCGGAGGAGAAGTGCTCGTGACCAGAAGCCCAATCGCATTCGCTGGGGCTATTGAAGGAACCGATATTGATTGACGCCAGCAAGCACGCATGCATGCAGGCACTGCGCTTGTCAGGGTCATAGGTTCAGTGGCAGATGTACATAGGGAGCCGTATGCAAGCGAGGAGAACCATCCCAGTGCGGGAGTCGCTGTCTTACCTGAACTCTCGGTTTATCCGAATGTCTGCATTATAATTTGCTCCCTGAAACGAAAGCGTTACGTATGTTATGATGGGGAAGGTCTGCGCTGTGCTGTTATGGTCAGGTAAGTCTACGCTGTGCTGTTCGTTCATAGCACGGCTGCACTGTATTGTTTGTACAAGGCACGGCTGCGTTATACTGTTTGTTCTGGTACGGCTGCATTGTGCTGTTTGTTTGCGGTACGGCTGCACTGCACTGTTTGTAAATGGCACGGCTGCACTGTGCTGCTTGTTAAGGCACGGCGGCGCTGCACTGTTTGTTTATGGTACGGCTGCACTATGCTGTTTGCACACGGTGCGGTTGCGCTGCTCTGTTTGTACATGGCACGGCTGCGCTGTGCTGTTTGTACATGGCACGGCTGCACTGTTCTGTTTGTACATGGCACGGCTGCGCTGTGCTGTTTGTACATGGCACGGCTACGCTGTTCTGTTTGTACATGGCGCTGCTGCGCTGTGCTGTTTGTACATGGAGCCGTTGCCGCAGCCGCAGCCACCTCTGACTGGCTGGGAACCACGTACCGTGTGTCACGTGACACATTCATACACTCATCCCGTCTGCCCGGCTGGTGACCCATGCGGCTGTGTGAAGGGCAGCTGCAGGTACTGGGAGCCGTGCCTGAAGTGGGGCGAGGCTTGGGCAGCTCGGAGCCCCGCGCTGCGCCGCGGGGGCCGTCGCCTAACGCCGGCCGCGTGCTTGCCCTGTTTGCTTAATGCTCCTCAGCGCGAGCGGATTGGTACGGTGTCGGAAGGGCCAATGTGTGCGTGGATCACCTTGTTCTGGCGACCGTAAGCACAGTGACGGAGATTAGCATGGTGCTTATGCAAAAATGAGGCGTATTTTGGGTTGTGAAAATAGGTTCCGCTTTGATTTACGTCCCTGCCATTTCTGAGTCTTCAACTACAATTTGCAATCTAACTATTAAAAGCAACTGCACTTGTTCATGCGATATAGAGCAGTAACATTGGACGTAGGGTTAAATTTAGCGCGGTAAGGCAACATTTTTCGTCATGATGTGAAACTGCCACAGCCTTTGGATTGCAGAAGCGTGTAAATGGGCTTCCAAAAAAGAGAGAGGGCGGATGACTGATGCCGTTTACTAAATAATGCCACATGGCTGGTGGTCAATATGCCCAAAGAAGGGGGGGGGGGGGGGGAGAGGCTGCCTCTGCTACGACGTAACTTTGTTATACGGTTCACCTAGTCTTGACCTTCGCATGCTTTTCATGGATGCATTCCACCATCCTCGTTTTATGCTGATCCAAAAGATAGGCTGGTCTAGTCCGACCAGTAATGATGCCATACCCCCGGTTGTCTTGGTTTTCAGAAAGCAACAATATCTTCTCGAACGCGCAGTGTGGTTTCAGGAAAAACCGTAGCACCGTTGATCACCTTTTAGCCTTGGACTCAACTGTGCGCATTTCTTTTAGGGAAAGGCGACACGTAGGAGCTGTGTTCTTCGATATTGAAAGGGCTTGCGACACCACCTGGCGATATGGCATCTTAAGGAAGCTGTTCCAGTATGGCATACGCGGAGCTATGCTTACTTTTCTTGCGAACTTTCTTGCTGACCGTTTCTTCCACGTCCGTGTCGGTTCCGTATGCTCGAAAAGATACACACAAGAGAACGGCATACCCCAGGGCAGTGTACTATGTGTTGCGTTGTTTGCCGTCATGATAAATGAGGTTGGGGACAGTCTTCCCCAGGCGATTGGTCGCTCGCTTTTTGTTGATGACCTCGCCATCCGGTGCAGCTCTGCCACAGCAGCGTCCATGTCGCGTCAGTTGCAGTTGGCTGTGGCTCGCTTAGAAAGATGGAGCATGCTCAACGGGTTACGGTTTTCGACCTCGAAGACAGTTTCCGTCCACTTCTGTCGACGCCGGCGTCAGTGTCCCGACATGGTGCTTAAGCTTTATGGACAGTCGATCCCCTTCAATACGGTGGCACGGTTTTTGGGATTACATTTTGATAAGCGTCTGACCTACAAGGAGCATCTTACCACTCTGCGTGACAAGTGTTTTAAGACACTGAACATATTGAAATGTGTGGCACGAATATCGTACGGAGCAGATCGGAAAACACTTTTATTATTATACCGTTCACTGATACGCTCCAAACTGGACTATGCTTGTTTTGTATATGATGGCGCCTCTGAGTCCGTAAAACGTACATTGAATGCGGTCCATCATGCTGCGTTGAGAATCATTACTGGTGCATTTCGTACGTCTCCGACAGCCAGCTTGCTTGTGGAAGCCAACGAACCTTCGCTGGCTGCCCGAAGACAGTTGTTGGGGACGCGGTACGCTTGTAAGCTCGCGCAATTCCCGAACCACCCAACACATGACGCTGTGTTCTCACGCCACATATCCAATGCTTTTCAGTCCGAACAAGCAACACGTGTGGCGCCGTTCTGTGTGCGTGCTCGTAATGTTCTTCTTGAGAGTGGCTTAAATTTTCGGGGTGTGGCACGCCCACGAGCCTGCCGACCGCTCCGTGGGTGATGGTATCGCCAACTGTCGACGTCTCATTGTCGGAGGTTCAGAAGCAAAATTTGATTCCGTACGTTGCCAGATCAACAGTTTTGAAGCAAATCGAAACTTATCGGGGGTTCACAATTACGTATACAGGCGGCTCGAAAACGCATACGGGTGTTGGTTCCGCCTTTGTGTGTGGTCCCGATACGCGATCATTTACACTGCCAGCCCGTGCGTCCGTGTATACTGCAGAGCTTGCGGCCATCATTAAGGCTCTTTGCTTTATAGAGGTGGGCGAAGACAGTCTGCACGTGATTTCATCGGATTCGCTGAGTGCCCTTTCGGCACTAAGGCGTTTTAACCCGGAAAATCCCCTTATACAGGATATTTTACTGCGTCTCGACTCTCTGTACCGGGCTGGCAAGACCATAGTACTTTGCTGGATTCCGAGCCACGTTGGCATTGCGGGAAATGAGCTGGCTGACTCTGCTGCAAAGCGTGCTACTCGTCGTCCCTGTCGCAGAGCGTTTCCGATACCCGCCACAGACGTGTACTCGGCCATCTCTTCCTTTTTGCGCGGGGAATGGCAGAACACATGGGATGCGATGGACACCACTTAACTGAAAAACATCAAGCCGTTTGTTCAGGAATGGCAGTCATCCTATCGGAAGTCTAGACGGGAGGAAGCAATCCTGTGTCGCTTGCGGATTGGCCATACTTATGCTACACATCGATACCTACTACGTCACGACGAACTACCACGATGTCGTCACTGCAACACCACGCTCACAATGGAACATGTGCTCATATGCTGTCCCATACTACGCGTCGAGCGTCTGAGGCTCTTTGGGCCCGGCGGCGCCGTCCCTGACGCTCCTCCAATTTACTATGTGACGGCTCACCACATATCGAACATATCCTCAGGTTCGTACCGCATGTTAAGTTCTGCACTTTATATACACCTGCCTGAATAGTTCATACCGCGTTTAGGAAGTTTTTAAGCTGCCGAAAGCTTCGCATCAGTGACGCGTTCCTGACACAACTGAGCCATTTTCATTTCCGAGTAATATATATTTGCTTAGTCATTTACCGCCGCAGGCTGTAATTTAGCTGTTATGGGCGCAAAATGACCACAGTAGTCGACGCGCCCTAAAACTCCAATCAACAACAATGATGCCACACCAATCATGAATTTTATGCAGCACTGCGTACAACGCCTAAATAAAACTGGACTCTTTCGAACTAAGCCGAACGAGTCAGAATTTAACATCACAGCCATGTGCTGATGCCGCGTGGTCTGAATTAGGCGCATGCCCCCGCCTCTGATCTGAAGAGACTTGATGATCCACCAGCAGCTACCCAACCTGAGCTGGAGAGAACGGAATATGGTAGTCCGTGTCGCCTCGCGAACCCAGACCGACGCAGCGGTGTCTGAGGGCCCGTTGGCAGACTGCGAATCGGGGCGTCTGAGCAGGACTCGGCCAGTCCGCAACTCCCGGGTCTGGGCCTGGTCACTAGCTGGCCCCGGAGGTCCAGGAGCGGTGCACCGGACAGGCGGGAACCGGCCGGTCCGCGACTCCCGGGTCTGGGCCTGGTCACTAGCTGGCCCCGGAAGTCCAGGAGCGGGGCACCGGACAGGCGGGAGCCGGCTAGTCCGCGACTCCGGGTCTGGGCCTGGTCACTAGCTGGCCCCGGAAGTCCAGGAGCGGTGCACCGGACAGGCGGGAGCCGGCCGGTCCGCGACTCCCGGGTCTGGGCCTGGTCACTAGCTGGTCCCGGAAGCCCAGGAGCGGTGCACCGGACAGGCGGGAGCCGGCCGGTCCGCGACTCCCGGGTCTGGGCCTGGTCACTAGCTGGTCCCGGAAGCCCAGGAGCGGTGCACCGGACAGGCAGGAGCCGGCAGTCGCTGACTCCCGGGTCTGGGCCTGGTCACTAGCTGGTCCCGGAAGCCCAGGAGCGGTGCACCGGACAGGCGGGAGCCGGCAGTCGCTGACTCCCGGGTCTGGGTCTGGTCACTAGCTGGTCCCGGAAGCCCAGGAGCGGTGCACCGGACAGGCGGGAGCCGGCAGTCGCTGACTCCCGGGACTGGGTCTGGTCACCGTCGCCTCCAGTCGCCGTCCGCCGCTAAACAACATGGCGGCTGGTCAGGCCCGCTGAGGTAAACAGTCATAAATAATTTGGCAGCCTGATGCCGCACCTGAACAGGCCGCCGGCGTCGGCCGGCGCGGCGGGGGCATCGGCCCGCCGCGACAGACCGGCCGGCCCGGTCGATGTATTGTCTGCATCGGGGCCAGGAGCCGCGCGCCCCCGGTACCGCAGCCAGCGAGGCGCAGGTCGGCTCGGCGGCGGTCTGTGGTCGGACCTGGTGACTGGTGCAGCAGCATCAACAGGCCACACCGTTGCTGCCAGGCGCCGGGATCGGACGTGCCTACTGACAGGACCGGTCTGCTCGATTCGACATCCCCTCCCTTTCCATTACATCATTTTTGTACGATTTCGTAAATTACACCCGCAGGCCAAAAACTCACAGCAGTTAAATTAGTGAAGGGAAAACATTTGGTGAGGGCCACGTATAACAGTGTATGCAAATACAACTGGATATTCTGGCTATAAAGTCGTCCTTCCTGCTGTGAGAACAGCATACTAAGCAGGCTTCATCTTGTCGAAAGCGGCTGGTGCAGCTTCTGATGTGTCCCGCCCAGTCCTTATGGCTGTTTTGTTGCGAAAGGTGGGAGAGAGACTCCACCCGGGCGGGACCGTTCGTTTCAGTGGCGTAACGGCCGCCCAGAAAAACATGGAGCTGACCGGCGACCTTTCTCCATCCAACCACGTACTGGCCCGATAGGTAAGAGCTCAAACCAGTCTAACTGGGCTCGATAGGGCCTATCAGGGGACGACCGCTGGCGTGTGGTCGCTGGTTTGTGGTGAGGTGGTTTCTGATCATACGCAGGAACGACACCGTGGAGGACATCGAGACGCGTACCCACGACGTCCAAAAAGTGCAGGACTGCATCCCACAGCCTTATTGAGACCCGAAATTATCGAACGCGTAGACGCGTTCCAGTGAAAGGAGTCAAAGTACAAAACGTCGTACAAAACGTTAAACGTGCTTGTCATGACCGACACCTAGCCTAGCCGGGTAACGCCAGCGGACACCTAGACGGGTAACGCCAGCGGACACCCAGCCAGGTAACGCCAGCGGACACACAGCCAGGTAACGCCATCGGACACCTAGCCGGGTAGCGCCATCGGACACCTAGCCAGGTAACGCCAGCGGACACCTAGCCGGTTAACGCCAGTGTGCTCCTAGCCAGGTAACGCCAGCGGACACCTAGCCGGGCATCTGGCACGCCAGCGGACGCCTAGCCGGGCATTTGACACTTCAGCGGACGCCAGAGTCGAGGAGGCTAGTGAACACCTAACCGAGCAGGCCAGCGAACACTTTGCCGGGTATCTGGCACGCTCGGTTCTCAAAGCGCACAAATGTGAGCCTGCTGGTCAACACGGATGCTTTTCTGGTACACATGGAGGTGGACCCGGATGGGGGGAGGAGGTGGAGGAGGCTTCCCGGGTCCACTGGCCGAGGTCCACATGGAGGGGATGAAGTCCAGGAGGACGTGGAGAGATCCAGGTCGAACTTATACGACATCCCGAAGTCCTTCCGGGACTTGCAGAAGATGAGAAGCTGGTCTGCTCTTAGTGCGAGTCCTTCGGCTTCTCCCAGGGACATATGCCACATTTAGGCGAGAGTGCCCATATTGCGCCACGTTAGGTAAAATGGACTTTTTCAAAAACCAATAGTGCTAGAAGCGCGTGAGCTGGGAACTGCATTCAGCGCTTTTTCCATTTTTTTTGGGCTGGCTTACGTCACGTATGATACCTTTTTTTGTTTTAGCTACTGAAATTTTTGAAATTGTTAAGAACGCAATTACAAAATGTGTTCGAAAATTGCGCCCACGGTATGGCGCATTTGAATTTAATCTGCGCCAGCCACAAACACGCGTTGTCCTTACGGACTACTGACACAAGAATTGCATAAAGGGTGAAGCGTATCTCTTCTGACGTGGACCAGAGACAGGGGACTAATAACGTCCTTGTTGTATGCGTTGCATCGCGTTGTATAGTTGATGCGAGCCGCAATCTTGGGAAACGCATAAAGCTAAGGATCTTAGGGCACATTTTATAATTTTAATCACAAGCAAATGATAAAGTACTTAAAACAAGGTGATTAACAACGCTTCGAAGTAACACCAAAGGAGCACTTTTTGCATGGCATGAACAATGGCAGTCCGTGAAGCCATGAAATCGGTTTAACCCGCTCTTTGGCTACAAAAAGTGCAAATTTAGCTTAGAAACTGAATTTTTGTGATGTTGCTTTACATGACGACAAAATCGACCAGTTTACGGTGGCCTGCAGCTTACATCAACAAAAAAGATCACTTTAAAGCTCAAGCAAGAACGGTGTGGTATTCGAGGTCCTTGGATCTGCCCATCCCTGCCTAGTACAGCTCGTTCTCACGATTAACTTGGACGAAGGAAGGGGGGGGGGGGGGGCGCACAGCACAGAATCTGCTCATCCCTGGCATAGCTGAGCTTAGTCATTTCAAAAAGGAAAACCTTACGCTGGTATCGTCACGACAGCAGCATCTAATTAGAGGCTTTGGCGTTAGTTTTGCCCCCTGGATGTGGCAACCATGCGGCAACGGCAACCATTGCTTTCAAGAAACACTTTGATGCACGTAAAAAGTTATTGGGAGTGCGGTTGAAAATTATGCTCATTGTTATTTCAATACTTTGAAAGCATCGATGACACTGTTGACACATCGAACATCGAACGACATGACACATCAAACGACACTGTTGTGCAAATTACTACGTTTCGACAACATCTCACGATGCCAAAATGTCTTTGCACAACACAATTTCTAGCTACATTACTGAATATGTCTTCTCTTCGAGTATTTGTGTTTATAGCAGATGAACGTGCTTTATAGCTGTAGCCCACACAGGTGCCACATTTTTTCACGGCATTTACTGCAGCCAGCAGTATGTCGGCATCCCAAATTCAACGGCATTTTGAGATTTTCCGCAACGAAGCGGCCAGGATAGGATGAGGAAAACGCGGGCATGTGGTTGGCATGAAACTTGAATAATAAGAAAGCAAACCAACCCATCACCAACATTGCATGCCATCTCTACACGGCTCTCGCTCATAGCATCCTGCCTCCTTTTCTCTTTCCCCTTTTAAAAATCATGAACTTCATCGAGGGTTGAGCATGACGCTTCTTTGAGCAGAAGTCCCGTTGGTTGATAACGTGTCTTCTTGTTTCCAGCTGGACATACGCTCCTCGATATAGCGCCATTTCGGAAAAGCCGATGATGTCGCCTCGGTAGCAAACCATTGCGCCACAATGAGACACAGTCTCGTGTCAACCCAACGAATGAACTGACGAGTCCATTGCGTACCCTATGTTGAAAGGTGATGGGATGGAACTGATTTTCATGCGCAATGATGAGGCGAAACATGGATGCACTGCCCTATTGGTTCAATTCTGATTCAGGCCAACTTTTTGCAAGCTTATCCTTTTTGCAAAACCCATAATAATCTGAACGGTGACATTGAAATTCAGAGAGAGAGAGAGAGAGAGAGAGAGAGAGAAGAGATA
>NW_023596297.1:39967660-39980686 GCF_011947565.3 Pollicipes pollicipes | reverse complement strand
GAGAGAGAGAGAGAGAGAGGAGAGAGAGAGAGAGAGAAGAGAGAGAGAGGAGGAGAGAGAGAGAGAGAGAGAGAGAGAGAGAGAGAGAGAGAGAGAGAGAGAGAGAGAGAGATGAGGAGAGAGAGAGAAGAGAGAGAGAGAGATAGAGAGAGAGAGATGAGAGAGAGAGAGAGAGAGAGAGAGAGAGAAGAGAGAGAGAGGGAGGACGAGAGGGAGCGAGAAGGGGAGGAGGGAGAGGGAAGGAGGAGAGAGAGGGGGGAGAGAGAGAGAGAGAGAGAGAGGAGAGAGAGAAGAGAGAGAGAGCGAGAGAGAGAGAGAAGAGAGGAGAGAGAGAGAGAGGAGAGAGAGAAGGAGAGAGAGAGGAGAGAGCGGAGAGGAGAGAGAGAGAGAAGAGAGAGAGAGAGAGAGAGAGAGAGAGAGTGGAGATGGGAGGAGGGAGGAGAAGAGAGAGAGCGAAGCGAGAGAGAGAGAGAGAGAGAAGAGAAAGAGAGAGAAGAGAGAGAGAGAGGAGGGAAGAGAGAGAGAGCGCGAGAAGAGAGAGAGAGGAGAAGAGAGAGAAGAGGAGAGAGGGGAGAGAGAGAGAGGAGAGATCTAAGATAAGAGATATATATATATATATATACATGCATATATATATATATATATATATACATATATGTACATGCATATAGACATACACATGTATACCAAACTTGCCTATCTTTTTAAAGCTGATGCGCGTAGTCACAGCAATCACACATGGAACCCTTGCAGGCTGCATTACCTTTTAAAGGCACCTGTTTTGTGAAGCTGAAGAGGCGCTGTTTCAGCTTTTCCTTGCATACTAAAGCGATTAAATTGGTGCGAAATTTACCATTATGTGTTTTTCATCTTGTTGTGTATTTCTTCATTTATTTACAAAAAATGGAGTGTTCAGTGTCCACAATATATGTGGCTATCACAATCCGTTTATTTGCAGGTTTTCGACACGCCAAGATTTCATCGAGACGACGTACACATTTTGGTAAATGTTAATGTTAACGAGTTCATGTTAATTATTGACAGTAGAGGGGCTAAGTTTGAAGAAGGCAGGGTTTGGACAGCACCAAAGGTGTTCAAGATGCCTCATTTCAAAACTGATCATAGATGTATGCTGATCATATATCCCTTTAAAAGCCAGGAGGCACCGATCGATACAATCCTGTTCGCATTTTGAAGTCAATAAACTAAATGAAATGAGGGGTTAAATCATTACATTTAATAAACCATTGCTGCTCTTCATTTTATAATGCTCCAGTGGACTATTTATATAATCCGATAGCACTCACGGGCTGTGCTGGAATTTTTCTGGGTTTCTGGGTTTCTGGGTTTCTGCGACATCGTAAACGTAGATCTTTGATTGAAATGGGGTCGTGAATTTGCATTCACGTCAACCCATTTGGGTCCGAGAATGATCACTTTCGCTCGGAATCGAGGAGTTGAAGGATTGTACCACACGCTTTTGGTCATGCGCGCTCACAAGTCTTACAACGAACCCGGACACCCAGCGCTGCAGTCTCCGGTGGCCGTGCGGTGTGGATTTCGTGTCCAACACTAGGCGCCTACAGCGTGAGGTGCCTGCCGGCTGTCATTCCGGTGGCACAGAGGCGGGATCCCGTGGTCGATACGGAAGCACTTGGAGGAATACATCATACATTGGTCGCCTGCCTGACACCGAAGGCCCCCTGACGCGGGCCTAGACGCAATGGCCCTCATAGATACAAAAGAACCCTTATCGTCGCAGGTGCCTAGCAATTGGCATAGAGACCACAGTTTGGCAAAACAGGCCCCTGCCTGAAATGGGATGGAGAGCCCTCCGTTCGGTTCTGGAGCCCTGCCTGACAGAGGGCCTTCCATGGTCGCATTGTGGACTCACGTCTTAAGCTCTCATTTCTGCGTCCATTGTAAGAGGACCTCGACCAACGCGAGGCTTCTGGGTCCCGTCCCGTCCCTGTCCAGAAAATGTTGCTCTGGCCGACTCGAGGCTCCTTCAAACATAAGGCCCTCTATTAAGCACTGTGGTCCTCTGACCAACAAAGAACCCCCATTGCTCCAGGGGTCCCAACCAATGTATATCACGGGTTCTGACCTTGTCCTGCTTTGGAAATAATCCCCAGGGCTCAGACCGACAGGGAGCCGACTGTTCGGTGTTGGTGGTCTATGACCGAAAGAGAGACTCGCTTGTCCCAAGGTGTCCCCAATCGTTGCAAGAAGCCCTCTGACTAACATTTGATGGCCTGGCCTCCAATCTTGGTTATCGGTTCCGAGGAGTCCTTCAGCTCCTCTGTGGGCCCCTCGTACACTGTCCCCGCCGACTCAGGACTCCTCGTCAATCTCGGGCCCCTGTTAGGCGCTGATGCCCTGACCGACACAGTGGCCGCTCATTGACTAAGAGCCCGATCAATGTAAATCGCCGATCGTGCCCTGTCCCTGCTTGGGAAATGCTCCCTAAGTTCCAAACCTGACCCGGAAGCATAACCTGGGGACAAATCTATCGCGAGTCACGGCTGCTAAGACTCCACCATAGGAGTGTAGTTACGCAAAACAGGACTGGTGAGGTCGAGCGGGGAGAAAACCTACCATCAAATACCCTGTGAAACAAGACATTTCCCGGAGATGACCAAAATTTACTCTTGACGACGTCAGGACACTGCTGTCCGTTCCCCTCCCCTCCCCCCCCCCCCCCCCTCCTCCCGCAACAGAATAGGAAAATACAGCCCTGGTCTAACGGGTGTGCTTGGTCAGCCTCAGCGAAATATATCGTTGGGCATGAGTATAATTTCATTTAGTGTCGATCGTCAAAGCGAGGTCTTAGTAATCGACGTAGGGTCGATGTTATGTGGCTTCAGACGTTGGACGTGTACAGCTCCGGGAACAAAGGGTGTAAGTTGATTGCGCGACTTATAATGTCTGCCATGGAAATCCCGGCTGATTGTCGCAAGACAGAGTGCAGGTGCATTGCTCCCGTTAGGCATGCTCGACACGGCTAGTGTTGGTGGTCATGGTTGGATGATTTCTTCCATTGGCCTAGTTGGATGATGTTAATCGTCAGATTTTTGCAGTTGCCTCATAGAATATTTGCGTTGGAGCGAATAATCGCGCTATGTTTTTGGTTGCAAATATTTTACCGGTTTATTTGCATTTTCCAATAAGACGTCGTAGCAAAATAACACCACTTGCTGCAGTCTGTATAGCTCGAAGTATTTCTGAATAATGCCAGGACACTCCCACAATAGCACAAAAATAGACCATAGTCTGCAATAGATATAAACCGTGTATTTAAAAACATACAGCATGCAAGAGAAGCAGAAAAGGTCAGCTAAGCGCGGTACGACCTCGGAGCTTTACAAATGTCACTAACTCAGTAAGGTGATCCAAAGGTTCCAAAGGTTGGCTGCGGTCATCCGGTTTCCGGCCACTGGCAGGCTTGGCGATATTTTGGTCAGCTGTTAGCTGGTGACTTATGCGGGGTATTCATTCTACTCAACGAACGGTACGAAACGTGCTTTCATCCCAACTGTGTGAAGAATGCGATGTACAAATAAAGCGATTTTCACCAATTTTACAATCACGGCAAATGAAATGCGCAGTGTTGGTGGTGCGTAAAATTACCTTAGGCCATTGTGTGGTTCATCCCGACATTTGTGGCTCTCGCTGTCTGTAGCTAGGACGCCAAGGATGTGTGGCTCTCGCTGTCTGTGACTAGGACGCCAGGGACATGTGACTCTCGCTGTCTGTGACTAGGACGCCAGGGATGTGTGGCTCTCGCTGTCTGTGACTAGGACGCCAGGGATATGTGACTCTCGCTGTCTGTGACTAGGACGCCAGGGATGTGTGGCTCTCGCTGTCTGTGACTAGGACGCCAGGGATGTGTGGCTCTCGCTGTCTGTGACTAGGACGCCAGGGATATGTGACTCTCGCTGTCCGTGACTAGGACGCCAGGGATATGTGACTCTCTCTGTCTGTGACTAGGACGCCAGGGACATGTGACTCTCGCTGTCTGTGACTAGGACGCCAGGGATATGTGACTCTCGCTGTCTGTGACTAGGACGCCAGGGATGTGTGGCTCTCGCTGTCTGTGACTAGGACGCCAGGGACATGTGACTCTCGCTGTCTGTGACTAGGACGCCAGGGACATGTGACTCGCTGTCTGTGACTAGGACGCCAAGGATGTGTGGCTCTCGCTGTCTGTGACTAGGACGCCAGGGATATGTGACTCTCGCTGTCTGTGACTAGGACGCCAGGGACATGTGACTCTCGCTGTCTGTGACTAGGACGCCAGGGACATGTGACTCGCTGTCTGTGACTAGGACGCCAGGGACATGTGACTCTCGCTGTCTGTGACTAGGACGCCAGGGAAGATCATCGTCAAGCAGACCTCGCGCACGCGAGCAGGCGAAATACTATGAGTGACGGAAGTGCAGGCGTTTTCAAGCGCACACGAGGCTTTTGGTCTCAGAGTAAGATCCTTCTGTCCTTAAAGAAAGAGCTCATGATCAATGTGGAGGGCCCTGGAACGGTCAAGGGTTCCCAGTTGATTGGCATATAGCGCCCCGTCAACAAGGTAGGCCCTCCGATATCATAGGAAAGCCCAAGACTAATAAGGCCGACACCTGAGCAGACGAAGGTGTTGGGGCAGGCCAACAAAGAGACTCCTGTCAACAGCGTGGAGTTCTTTGAGCAAACCCAAGGCTCATGTGATAAGCTCACTTAACGATTGGGAGTGCGTTGGCAGGTAAACATATAGAGCCCCGGGCGGGGCGCAGGGCCTTTTGAGCAAACGGAAAGAACCCACGACCAATGCGGAAGACGATCGACCGAGGAGGCCTTAGATAAGACGATCGGCCGAGGGTGCATTAGATAAGACGATCGGCCGAGGGGGTCTTAGATAAGACGACCGACCGAGGATGCCGTAGATAAGACGATCGGCCGAGGATGCCTTAGATAAGTCAATCGGCCGGGGATGCCTTAGATAAGACGATCGACCGAGGATGCCTTAGATAAGACGATCGGCCGAGGGTGCCTTAGAAAAGGAATGCATAGGCTCCACAAGAACATAGGGTCCTCCAAGCAAATATGACCTGCCTAAGGCGAATGTACTGGGCCCCTGAAGGATCGAGAGTACCTATGCAGATTAACAAAAATGGCCCTGACATGTATGTAGGGTCCTTCGCAAAGGAGAGCAAATACAAAGAGCCATATACTAACGTGGAAGGCCCTGAACGTTGAGTACCTTGTTTGGTTAACTTACGTGGTCCCCAGGAACAGCGCAGAGTCTTCCAAGCAATTGGAAGGAACCCGAGACCAATTAAGAGGGCCGCTGAGTAGCCGAGAGTACCCCGGCAGGTTAACATGTGGAGGCTACCGGCAATAGCGTAGAGCCTTTCGGGCGAATGGGGAGAATGTGTTAAGTTCCCCTTATCGATTGTGAGTGCTCCGACAGGTTAGCACATATAGCCCGACAACATATTTGGCAAGTGGCAAGTTGACGATGTCAGGTCCCCGGCAATAGCGCAAGGCCCCTGAACAGGGTAATCAGCCCTAAAACCTTTCCCATCCGCCGCACCCTCTTGTTGGCGTTTCTGCCAAGGGGATTTTTTTCCTGCCGAGCGAATTTTCTCTCGCGGCCCTTCCTGGTCGCCCACGTCCATTGTTGACGTTTTGTGTTAAACAAAAGCTGGTCTGATCGGCCGGCTATGGCTCGTTGGGATGTTATAGGCATCTCTGTGTCCCAACCAGGAGTGTGTGTGTGTGGGGGGGGGGGGGGGGGGGGCGTGGTCCCGTGCATCCCCTTCCGGATCCGTCACTGCTTGCATGTGTGCGGAACGAACACTTTGGACATTATGTTGGCTCCCAATTTAGCTGCAAGTATCTCATAAAGGCCGCTGCAAATCTGCAAACTGAATGCCTGCACATTCCAAGCACGCTGTTTGGTGAGTCATGTTGCGATTTGGTGTTGAAATATCCTTCAAATGATTAACACGCGCTCGGATGACCGGCTAGATACCTTTTGCTCGGGGGGGGAGGGGGCAATTTGACCCCCTGAGATCTCGGGAACTAAGAAAGCTAGAGGCACCAAATTCACAGGGTGTGTTGAAATGTACGTGAGCTCACTTAGGTCAATGTTTGAGCTTCTTAGGTCATGACCTTTAGGTCAAATAAGGTCAAACAAGGTAAAATTCCAGGTTGGTCTTCAAAGTGTCCCGAGAACCTGGATCACTGTTTCTAAGCAAAAGGTCACACGTTCATGTGAGGTCAGGGATCTTGTTTGACCTTTTGAAGGTCATGGTGACCAAAATCTGACAAGACTGCTCTGAGCTTTGCATTTGAATAGGCGACAAAGATTACGCTAGGCAGTATGTTTCTAAAAACAAGATGTTGACCTGAGCCATTTAAGGTCAGTGACCTATTCTGAACGTTAAGAAGTCCCTGTTAGATGTATAATGCGGCTCCGGCTATTCATAAATTCGAAATGAGCACCGGAAATTGTCCGATACAGCAAGCTTTAGAGTAAAAAAACAGGTTGGTTTTGACCTTGGTCTGACCTCCATACCTGACCTTAGGTTAACGTGATTTGCTCATACAACATTTGAGTTGCCTAAGTAAGCATCTCAGAGATGTATGGCTTTGTCTAACACTCCGCTGTTGCATCAAATTGAACCATTTCCTAGAAATTGACTTCGCCGATACCACGACCTGACTTTTACCTACCATCGGTCAGCAGCCTTACAAGATACATCCAAAATTGTGAAATCAAACGATCCGCTATTCAATTGTCTACAGCTATGCAAAATTTGGCGCGGCTACGCCGCGTCGTTAGAACACCATTCTGGAAAGACTTCTGGGTGGTCAGTTTGACCCCCACCCGAGCGCGTGTTTAAGCGGTATCTGCATGGAAAGGATGTTCACGTTGTAAAACATGAATACCTTATATAACCTAAAAGCTGATATATTGGGTGTATCGTGTATTGTTATGATACATGAAGTGATCAAACCGACGTGCATCGTTCTACGCGGAAAGTGCACGCTATATTGCTAATAACCATTGAGGCTAGAACTTGGATTAAAAACTGGCCTTAATGGGGTTGCATGATTCTATCTTGTGTACAAGCCAAGAGCATATGGGAGAAATCGCAGTAGCTTGCGCCAGACATAATGTGTAAGACGCCGAGCCGAATTCAAATGTGCCGACGCCTTAGCAAAACTGTTGGCTGGATCAAAATGTCTTTCGAGTTGTCGCATTCATGACATGACTCGAACAATCTTGTTCGGTTGCTGAGCGCAGTGCTAATGACTTTTGACGACCGAGCTTACTGTTGCATGGTTTGCTGTGCAATACGGTCAATTTTGCACGCAAATTTAAGAGAAGAGAAACTTATGGATGGTTTTAACAGATACGCCCTCGCAGGCATAACGCTTGTAAAGACACGCCTTAATTTACATTTGTCTCAATTGCTATAATTCTCCGGTTGAATTGTCTTGGAGATGCAAGGACTTTCGAAACTGGACCTGGAACTGGGTCTCTGACGTTATCAAAACACTGATCAAAATCCAGGGATGCCTTTTTCAGTGTCCCAGCCTGACTCCAAATTTTCGCGTTTGACTCGACTCCACTTGACGTCGGACAACGCTATGGGGATAATGTATATTTTCTTACCCGGATCTTCGCCGATTGTAAAAGTGCGATGAGTTGTTTGACACAAATAGCCGCACACACACCAACGAAAGAACATCTCACTGGTTTGAAATCGTGTTTGTTCGCACCGCCAGCCAAAATTCATGTCAGCTGAGGGGGAAAGCGAAGCAATAAACTGCACACACTACTGAAACAATGCGCACAGATGTGTGGGAGATTAGACTGCGAAAGTTCGAAGCAAGGGCTGACTTTGGTCACACATGGCCAGCGCCGTCCATGTTCGTCACAGCCAGGAACGCGTGCCGCCGCCCACGATAATACAGACGTGAAATGCAGCAAGTGAGACACATTGTTCGGTGTGCAATGATGAAAGCTATGCCATATTATCATTAGATGATAAGACGATCATCAGGTGATGATATCCCATACATGACATTGGAATATGTCAGTTATTATCTTTTGATGCTCCAGGAATAATTACTATGTGACAGGTAATCACGTTTCCGTTGCCAACCGAATGCAAAGACAACATCTTCATCAAACATAAATTTGCAAGATAATCACGTGCGACTGAGCAGCTTGTTTGCGGACACCTTCTTCCAAATAACTGCATTTCTTGTTGCTGAAAACCGCATAGCGTCGTGATCACTGGCTGCAAGGATGTTGACCTCCAGGAGTGTAACGACCAGATGGGGTCGGAGCGGGGGTGGAAAAGGTCGGCGTCGGGCCAGGCGGGGCTGGTTCTTACAGGGCTGCTGCAGAAGTAAGACAAAATGGAATTTCATACCAGGCGCACGTTTACAGAGGTATAATTTGATTAACTTCTCTGACTTCACACGGATTTACCGCATCCAACTTCCTAGATTTTCTTTCCCGAACAATGGGCAGGCTGGAACACAATACTTCTTTTGTGGGCACGAGTTGGGTCAATTTAACGTCTGCGTCCCACCCGACACTTTCCCTGTTACCAACACAGCGACAGTGGGCCTTTCCCTGTTACCAACACAGCGACAGTGGGCCTTTCCCTGTTACCAGCACAGCGACAGCGGGCCTTTCCCTGTTGCCAGCACAGCGACAGCGGGCCTTTCCCTGTTACCAGCACAGCGACAGCGGGCCTTTCAACAATGCGTTTTAGCCAGGCAGTAGCGTATACTGTATCACCCCCGTGCCCAGGCTCAATCGAAATGTGTATATATCACGCAGAGCTTTATGACCCGATCGCAAATTTCATTGAATTACAGTTACAGGCATGTGCATGAATGGAACGTGATGGCATGTGTGATAAATTATATACTTGCTACACATTTCTGAATTTAAGAACAAGCAGTTGAACAAATCGGCCATTTTACAGCACAAACAAGCATAACGTAAAGCAAAGGATAGCATGCAGTGAGGTAATTTGCATGGTCCTCTTACACATAATTTTTAGAGCTCATCAAAGCGGACATGGCTTCAAAGCAACAAACCGCACATCAGAATCCTTCTGTTCAATGCGCGATGCGACAAACCGCACATCAGCACCCTTCTGTTCAATGCGCGATGCGACAAACCGCACATCAGCATCCTTCTGTTCAATGCGCGATGCGACAAACCGCACATCAGCATCCTTCTGTTCAATGCGCGATGCGACATACCGCACATCAGCATCCTTCTGTTCAATGCGCGATGCGACAAACCGCACATCAGCATCCTTCTGTTCAATGCGCGATGCGAACCTTCATGCGATCGACATACCGCACATCAGCATCCTTCTGTTCAATGCGCGATGCGACATACCGCACATCAGCATCCTTCTGTTCAATGCGCGATGCGACAAACCGCACATCAGCATCCTTCTGTTCAATGCGCGATGCGACAAACTGCACATTAGTATCCTTCTGTTGAATGCGCGATACTTTTGACAGCTATCGGTGCTGCATATCTGACCGGTTTTTCATCCTATCTCTTGTCTGGTCACGCTGAGTAGCCCTTCAGAGAACAGAGCCCAAATGATTTTGACAACATATCTCAATGACTAGGAGGGAGTCCATTTTTCAATATTTATATAATTCTAAGGGTTATCGATCCATATCGATATCGGGCTATCAATTACAAATTGCATATATGGCCTTAGTTTAAATGCTTTAGGCAAACAGTGTATGGCACACATTGCGACGAGCAGATCGTCTTGGGTCCAGACTTGGACACCCTCGGGCGCTTGATAAAAGAAAGAAAGGTCTTCAGCTCCTGGTTTTTCGACATTATGTGGGAGCAATGCCTTTTCTGACCATTGACCTTTAATAGACCAGAGGCAGACGGTGCTTGTCAAACAACGTTATCAGGGAAGTATTGGCTTTGTTGACGAAAACCAACGTTCCAAGCTCTGCCCGTGGTCATGGATCAGGGGCTCACGAGCATCGTCGAGTTTTGCCCGTAATGCCAAGGCTTCCTTGAAACCTTCGGATAAAGTGGAGGACGATTGCTGTCAGACTGCAGCAAACTCGGGTGTGTATATACTGCAGCAAACTCGGGTGTGTATATACTGCCAATTTTCTCCTGACGTCGATTGCTTTTGATGCACGTTCGACGTGTGTTTACAAAAAGCCAGTATGAGCAGACAATTAGATTTGACAGCTTTCTCGTTCTAGCGCAGAGGTATGCATGACGTGAAGAAGACATATTGATAATATCTTTACTGGGCAGGTCATTATGCATGCACGTACATGCCACGTCGTGGTATAAATTCTTCGAAATCCATACAAAACAATGAAGGGTCTGGTCCCACTGGCTGCTACGAGGGCTGTCGCTCACGCGCGGCTGCCACAAACGTTTGAGTATATTGGGGTGCGTCATAAACGTGTTATACAAGCTTTGTCCTTGCGCTGTACCATATAACGGCCATAATAAATCAACATCTGATGAACCCCTGACGCCTCTGTAAGCTGTGTGTCGTAGCCGCTGAAGGTGGGACCCGCCTCACGACACTAACTACGCCAGGCGTTTGACAGCGCATGTGAACATCCAGTTGGTGCTCAACAAAATCCCACTAAAGTAGGGAGGTATGTCGTCGGTAATTTGTGACCTGATGTCTGTTTACTTTCTGGATCATGCTTAGTTCATGAGACAGTGTGGTATTTGCGCAAACAGCGGGATTTAGTAGGCCCCTGTTTAACATGCTACAGGTCACGTCCACTGATAAGGTCACTCTCAGTGGATGGGAGTGTGTCGAGAGCTGTAGAATGCCGATTTATCAACCGTCACACTACTTCGTAACCTCTTGAAGATAAAACAGGGGTCTAAATTCACAATTCTTTCGACCGTCCTCGGTTAGGCCTTGAGATCGGTCGCGCCAGTGGTTAATGACACCAATCGAATGCAAGCCTTTGTACGGGTCCGGCTCCATGCCGCTCTCTGCCCGGCGCCAACATGTCTGGTTTTCGGGACAGGAAAGGCCTGCGAGTTTGCTAAAGGCAGGAGGAATGTCCATTCAGCGAGATTTAAATACAATGAAGGCTTCAAATGCTCAACCGCTTGATGTTTGTCGGCACAACGAGAAAATCAACAAATGCAGGGGGAGAAGGAGACTAACGGTTGGCCCAGCGGACGGAAGACCACTTGGACGCTCCGATTATTCCTACCGGAAGATCAAGACACAGACAATTGAGCGATCTTTTCTAACCTGTGAAGGGCGGTGGAAGCGAGTGAGCAGCACTGGGAGTGGAGAGGTGTAAGTTGTGAACCATGTTGCAATATAATGCGCGTGGTTAGGTAATTGGTAAATTACCCATTGCGACCCAGCGAAACCGTCTGACTGTCTGCATTGGCAAGCGGTAATGTCCACTGCCGGTAGGAAAACGAGAAGCCTATGTCGGCAGCGCCTGTTGCGGGCGCTAAAAGACAAACACAAAACAGGGCAATCATATCATTCTGAAGACTATAGCTTACCTTGTTCGCCTTTTTAAACTTCTCTGGATCAAAACCGTCGAGTGTCACCTGGAAAGAAGGTCAACGCGTGAGCTTGTAAGCAGACTTGTGTTCGACTTCTATTCGAAGTTAACACGCGCCCGGTGGGGGGTCAGTTTGACCTTTCCATGATATCTCATGAACTAGGGGGCTAGAAACACCAAATTCACAGGATGTATCGGCCTGTGCGTGAAGTCACTTAGGTCAAATTTGAGTCCCATAGGTCATGACTTTCGAGCCAAACAAGGTCAAGCAAGGTCAAACTCCAAATTGGTCTCCAAAGTGTCCTCAGGACCTAGGTACCTGTGACAAGCATAAGGCCACCGATGCTCATTCAAGGTCAGTGACCTTGCTTGACCTTTTGAAGGACATGGTGACCAAAATGATATAAAACTGTTTTCAGCTTTGCATTTGAATAAGCGGCAAAGATTAAGTTAGGCGGAATGTTCCTTAAAACGCAATGCTGACCTGTTTCATTTTAGGTCAGTGACCTGTTCTGGCATATAAGGAGTCTACGAAAGATGTTTTATGCGGCTCCTGCCATGTATAAATTCAAAATGAGCACCAGAAACTACCGCACACAGCAGGCCCTAGAATAATAAAACAGGTTGGACTTGACCTTGGTCTGATCTTCGTGCCTGACCCTTGGCCAATGGAATTTGGTCATTTAATTATTGTGTTGCCTAAGAAAGTATCTCAGAGATGTATGGCTTCTTTAACACTCCGTTGTTCCATCAGATTAAGTGATTCCTTGGAACTGATTGCGCTCAATCCATGACCTGACCTTGACCCGGTCAGGTCAGCAACCTTACAAAGCACATCCAATGTTGTGATGTCTCACGATCTACTATTTAATTGTCTACAGCTATGTGGTCGCACCAAATTTGGCGCGACCACACCGCGCCGTTCTGAAACTGAAACCCTCGGGGGAGTCACTTTGATCCCCCTCTCAAGCGCATGTTAAATCATGAATCGGTTCATGAGTCAATCGCTTTGCCGTTGTTTCGGGAATCGTGAGCTGAGTCGGCTCACCAGGAAAATGCTGCTTGGAGTGATGAGCCGAATCACATTCTTTGTAAATTTCATAAGCTCAGTCGTGAGCCGATCATTTATAACGATGTCCTGTCAGTGAGTCATACGGCTCAGTGAACATAGTAACATGAGGAAACACAGGACGTCCCAGACAAATTAACAAACCGTTTCAGATGGCGGAAATGAACAGCATGCAGTATTACTTATAAAGTTTGTTTTGCAAAAAAGCACAAAGCTTGTTATTGCAGTTGTTAAGCAGCAGACAATATCGTTGGTTCTGAACTAAAGTTTGGCAAATCTTAATCAGGAACCAGGGGGGTACTGCAGCTATCCTAAATTTACATGCCCTAACCTGGAACCAGTGAGCAGGCAGTGCAAGATTGTCTGCTGCTATTAAA
>NW_023596297.1:39945160-39962660 GCF_011947565.3 Pollicipes pollicipes | reverse complement strand
ACACACACACACACATATATATATATATATATATATATATATATATATATATATATATATATATATATATATATATATTGGAACATTTCGGGGGCAGGTTTTGGTTTTCTCCTATGCATTGTTGGTTGCACACCACAGCAAAGTCCGCGTTTATGATTGGAAAATAGGTGTATCAGCAACGATGTGGTTTGTTTTACATCATGCAAAGCCGGCTTAGTTCGCTGTTCCCATTCGATTGCATGGTAGCGATGAACTCGTTGCTGTTATTGACAAGGTCGTTCTCAAACAGCTCGCTGCTCTCATTCACCGCGGCACCTCTTAACCAAATACAGCTCAAGTTATTAGCTGCCGTGGTGGACGTTCTCATTCTTACAACAGAGGCAATATATAAAATATTTTCCTCTTTAAAGAGCACTGCTCATTTTAGCACTCCAATCTGAATTGCTGCCGCATGGTAGCAATCTTGCCGGAGTGAAAATTTCGCTGAATTCACTGCACGGAGGACAGCAGTAGATCATAACTAGGCCTGCAAGTAGAGTAATATACTCCTAGAAGCACCTTTCAGGGCGAACTGATGAACAGCGCCATGGCCTGTGCGATCACAGACGTTCCGTCGGCTAAAATTGCCCGCCGGTGTCTCGAAGACGTGCATTCGAGGCGGGATCTTCTGGCAACATCTTTGAGATCGTTGATTGGGTTTACAATCGGTAGAACAGCAGCGATCCTGCTGAAGGACTCAAAACCAAATTAAGGTGCTACCGGATGCAGTTGAATTCGGCTTCAGTCTCAGATCTGGCACGAAGCTTGAGGTCGGCTCAAAAGATGTGAGTCTATGGTTTCCGCTGGAAGCCTGGAGTACCAATGGCTTACCACACACAAACACGAACACACACAAATCGGAATGTGCGACCTCGCCGCGGTGACAAGGCGTTGTTTCTATGATGCTATCAGCCAAGGAATTTCGGGTCCTGAGCCGAACTTTAATGTGTTTTTACGGCGATTCTGCAAAACGAAATGTTAAATATATGTGCTGAATCTACCTTCATGAAATATGTCGCGTGGTATGTTTTCAAAATAGGCGGAGAGGCTGAGGAGCCGATGTTATACCACCAAACTGACCTGAATTATAGCTTCTAATAAATGTGTGGGATGATAAATATTCACATTGGCAACATACGGTTTTCCTTCCGCAATGTCAGGCACGCGGATGATGACGTGCGTGGAGTGAAAGCATTCTATATGAGCTGAGGTGAGCTTTCGTTCCTTGACAAATGTGTTACCGAAACTAAGCTACACGTCTCTCTTGGCGATGCGTTCTGAAGGGCATTGCGCGAAAGCTGTCCAGTGCTTTTCATTTAAACAAAGCCTTGACGTTAGATAGAGTTTTGGCCTTAACATAATGCCAGAAATTACTCGAGTTCTCAACCTTGAAATGCAAGTGTTAGCCTGCCGGCCGACCGCCGCTCGGACCCAGAACAAAATCGGGTCTGGAGAGCCTCACGTGCGTCGCACGCACTTAAAACTCGTCGGAAATATAAGTTGCAAGGTTTGAAATAGGATGCGAGTTATACACGATTTTGTGAACTTGTCCAAAGCAGCCGACTGATAGCTCTTAGCTCGTCGATACTACTCGGGTATACTAGAACACCAACATTTAAACCTGTCAAAGCTCAACTTAGCACTACAAAACACTACTTAGGTACTTGCTGGACATAGCTCATACAGAACGCCGCTGCTACGGACGCAGCCTCTTTGCGATGCTACTGTTGTACGTCAAAACTGTTCCGAACCAGCCACCGAAGAGGCTTCACTGATGTGGCTGACGGCGATTTGGAGCACCTCTCACTCACTACTCAGATATGCCTGACGGCTATTTGGAGCACCTCTCATTCACTACTCAGATATGCCTGACGGCTATTTGGAGCACCTCTCATTCACTACTCAGATATGCCTGACGGCTATTTGGAGCACCTCTCATTCACTACTCAGATATGCCTGACGGCTATTTGGAGCACCTCTCATTCACTACGCAGCTCAGGCAACGTTTAACATCTTTCGAATTGCGCTGCATAGCAATAAATAAATTAAAGCATGTCTTTGCCCGCTCTCAGTTTTGTGCAGCTTTTTCGTCAATGTTGCAACGGTGCCCGCTAAAGATGGCACTGAATGATCCACTGAAGGACAACGGTTATGGCGAGGACGACACACGCACGGCAGCAACTGAGCCAGTCCGGTCCAGACAATCACAGGCACGCCTATCAATATTCAATATTATGGAGAGATAGAGCGAGGCAAAGCATGATTCCGCATATGTACGAGCTCGCATTAACTTTCCAGAGCAGTAGGTCTCAAACGCACGCTTCAGAAGGATTATTTCGCACGTTCACCACCGCGCATGGTATGGAAATGACCTGCACTTGGTCGGGGTCAGGCGGTGGCCTGACTCACCCACCTTCTGGTAGGTCCAGTTCTCCTGCTGGCTGGCCGAGCGCTCCTCCCAGCTGAAGGGCTGCGTGCGCCGGCTGGTCCGGCTGCCGCGCGAGCCCGAGCTCACGCCACTCTGAGCCTTCTGCGCCTTCTCGTCCAGCTGCTGCTGCAGCTGGACGCTTCCCTGGCTGCTCTCCAGGCTGCCCGGGCTGCTGCAGGAGCCGCCCAGCTGCCGACCCACGATGCCCAGAGAGGTGAAGGTGGCGTCCAGCTCGTCCAGCTGACTGCTGAGGTCGGCGGCTGAGGCAGCGCGAGCGTCACCGCCGCTGCCGCTACCGCCGGCGGTGCCGACGGCGGGCGCCGGCGGAGCGCGGCGGACGGTCGGTGCGGTGCTGCGGCGAGCTGACGGACCCGCACCGCCACCGCCAGCTGTCTTCCGCCGCTGCGGCGAGCGCTGGCGAGTCGGCGTCTCCACCTCGAACGCCTCTGTCGGCTCATCGCTGCTCGAGGGCCTCTCGAACGCCTGCACTGGGCGTGGGCCGGCCTGGCCCGCCTTGCTCGAGCCGGCGCCCATGGCGGTCGGATCAAGGCTGTGCTGGCTGTCCCGCGACCGCGAGCCCCGCGGGGCCGGTCTGGGCACCTGCCGGCACGGGCTCCGTCCGTCTCAGAGGCGCCTCACTGGGCCGCGCCGCCGCCCAGGCTCATGGTCGGTGGCGCAGCGGACCACCCGCGGAGTCGCCGCGGCGCGACGGCAAACCCCTCCCGCTGTCCGCTCCCGCACGCCTCCTGCCCCCCGGCCAAGGCTCGACAGCACGTCCTGGCGCGCACACGGTCGGCGGGCGTCTCGGACGCGGCGTCGGCCGTGCGCGCGTGCCGGCGCCGCCGCAAGGATCGATCGGGGCCTGTGTCGCGCGAGCGTCGCCTGAGAGACCGCGATGACGTGCATGGACAGACCTTGGTGAGCTGGTGCACGGAGCGGGGTGCGGATCGGAAGGGACGCGGCCAGGCTGGCCAGAGGCCGGGGCCAGGGCCAGGGTCGGGTCAGACATGCCAACGGGCCGGACAAGTCAGATCAGCCAGCAGTGGCAGTGCGCTGTCGAACACACCAGAACAGCATTGTGTGTACAGACAGTGCCGATGCAGGTCAGACGCCGACCTGTCTGGTTGGTCAGATGGAGGGCCTGCGCAGACACTGCAGTGTCTAGTCATACAGGTTAAATATCACTGTTCGGTCCAACAGGACGAAGCAGTGTGCAATCCGGCGGGTCGGACAGTGCACATCCGGTCAGACAGGCTTTTTAGGACCGTTTCAAGCTAGACAGATATTAGTGTTTCGCAAGACTGTTCGGTGCCACCACACTGGCAGTGTCTCAGATTGTGTTCGGCCGTTCACCGGTCGTGTGTTGGCATGCGTGACACTTGGAAAATCAGGTAGTTGCAAGGCCATTAATAAAATGGTACCACTTACGACATAAGGGAATTCTAACCTCGCCTAGTTATATCCTCAACGACAAACTGCTGGTTGCGACGGTGTCCTAACGGCCGTGGAGGAAGGAAGCTTTATCAAAAATGACCGCGTTGTTGCGCGGTTTGGTGTAACGAACGGGTCGGAGTTCAAAACGGTAGTTTACGTATTACGTAGAAAAACCTTTTACACATTGGTTGGCACCATGGCGTGTGGGGGCTGTATAGAGGTCACGCAGGCTCACGTGGGTGGCACCTACATAACGTCAGCAGTGGTCACAGCGTGACCGCGTTAGGCCGTCGAAGCAGGGGCGATATCGAACCGCACCATGCGGAGCCGACGCCGCCCCTCCCCCCCCCCTCCCCCCGCAGTGCTCGCTGGTCGGGTTTTTGCTCCCAGCCCCGCCGTGTTTTGCGCCGCCTCGTGGAAACCCACCGTAACATGGCGCGTTGGAAAGCATTATATCACTACAGCTGGTCGGCTGCTGCACGGAAGGAAAGCTGAGGATTCACCGCCGGCTCTGTTATGGCTGTGGTGTTTCGTGACGCAATGCACTCCTCAAAAATAGCATCTTTTGTGCGACACAAGGTGCAGTCATCTGATTTTCGACCCTGTGAAAGTGAAACGGCCCCTGGCAATCGGGTCCTGACACTATACGGACCTCATGCACGTTATGAGAACCACTCGGCTAACAGCCATAGATGTGCAATAAATAGAAACGTTGTAGTGTGATGAATTTAAGCGGCTAAGGGTTTAATTTGCATTTAATAATTTCATAATTGAATATGACCCTCCTGAAAATCGGCAACACACCTATTTACAATGACTGCCAAATCCTAGCTTTACCGTTACTCAGCCAACAAAATGAACTGTTTCGAGCAGAAAGGTAAAACATTGCGTGAAGTTCTGAGGCTAATGCAAAGGAAGCTCATGTGTAGTAACGGTGCGAAGATCATTTGGATTAAATACCAGCCAGCGCCCAGGCTGCGCTCCTTGTGATAACACAACAGCAGCAAGATGTCAACCACGTCAGGAGCCACTCTTCATGATTTTCTCCTCAGACGATCTCGGCCAAGTTCAGATGAACTTTCACATTCCGACATACGGACGACCGGTGACACATCGTCGGCGTGCCGCGTCGTAAGTCGATCAGCACGTGCCAAACTCGTCTGCGGTCGCGTGGATCCCCGGCCTATCGGTGCGGTTCCGGACCGACGCGCCTCTACAGGAGGCTGCCGATTTCACTTTTTCTGATCGATCGCGGTGAACTGGCGACCGTCGCGGCGCTGACAGAACGCGAGCGCAGCCTGGCCCCGTGGCCCACTGCGAGCGCGCCGCCGCGTTTTCTCCGGCGCTTCCCGGGCCCCGCGCGCGGAGGACGGGCGTCCGCCGCGCCGAGGCGGGCCTCAGGCGAGGCGGTCACCCGTGAGCCGGCGGGCCGAGGCGGGCCTCCTGTCACCCGGGAGCCGGCGCGCTGCGTTCAGGAGGTGACCGGCGCCGACGCCGCCAGCTGTTTGGAAAGGCCTCTTACTTCCTGCACCGCCCGAGGCTCGGCGCCGTCTCAGGCGTCAGGCGGGCGCTGGAGCGGCCTCAGCATGCACGTCGGCGTGGCGGGCGTGCTGGCACACAGACATGCACGCGTGCCAACACATGTGACCACATGGATATGAACGCATAAAGGAAACACGCGGTGCTCCAGACAGCTGCGTTACTATGCGCATGACGATTGCACATGATATGCAGTGAGCGGGCAAACAGTTTACTAACAAAAACTTATAAATCCAAAATGAAACAGCCAACTTTATTTCAGTCGTTTTAGCAAACATTTGTGTTACGCCAGTATCCGGGCTGTGTCTCAAGTAGCGCCGCTTGCCATGCCCTGGCTTGGAATGGACAGACGCGCCTCGGCCCCCACCCCGGCCCCCGTTCCCTAATGATGTACTACACTTTCTGGTAGTGAGACATTGAACGTTCCAATAGTCCTACCACTGGGGAGGCTTGTAAAGAGCTTTTTTCTGTTCAAAGGGAGGAAACCAGACTAAACGCGTCTCACACAAGGGCATCAAACTTGATCGGTGGGAGAAGCCTGCCCTTAGCTCCAGCTTTAAAGGTGTATTTGGACAGTCGTGTCCCGTTGACCCCAAAGCAGTGATGAGGAGACCCCAGATAGCGAGAGCTGCCCTGAGGCTAGTCTTGGTTGCTCCCGACACATGTCTTAGACGCGAATTTGTGTTACTGTCGGTGCCCTGCGAGGTTTCACAGTGGAGACTTCCGTCAACCGAACGCCGGACGTCTCAGCTAGGAGTCCAGCAGGCTGTGTCAAGGCCGGAGGGCGCTGCGCGGGAGAGTGGGTGAAGGGGGGGGGGGAGGGGGGGGGGGTAGGTGGGAAGCCGCTACCTGAGGGACGAAACATTTTCCGTCACAGATTCGTATCCGGTGGCGCATCAGCCTAAATAAAGAGCGCTGGTAAGCTGGCGGTGTCCTCGCTTGAGGTGGCTTGCCCTCCGCTGCGGCCCGTGGTGGATGCAAAACTAAACACGCTGAAACATACAACCAGTAAGTGCGATAACTAGTTCACAGCCAACACCCCAAACCACAACTGATGCTGAGATAAACGTGTCGCTGCCACAGTTCCTGATTGTTCGTTCAGCCAAGCTCCACTGTAAGACGAAACCTATCGCAGCGAAGATGAATCTTTCTCAGCGCATGCAAGAGTTTGTTAAATTTGGAATCCCAAAAGACGTATTACGGTATGCTGACTGGGGAGACAAATTTCGGTCCCGAAGGACGAGTGAACTGGGAGGATGCTAGGTGACGGATAGCTTTCATGACAGGCTACAGGAGATTGGGGCCGTGAGCGTGTCCGCGACCGCGCAGCCGCGCCGCACCAACAGCTCGACTACAGGGACCATCGCTGGCTGTGGCTGAACAGCAGTAGACTGGAAAAGCCACCAATGGACAATCGCGGATGGACTGCCAAAGAATGGCGTAGTGTTCGGGGGAGGGGGACTCGTGCACACCAGTGCCGTCGGCCTGACATTTAACCTTGCGTCTGCCTGATAGAATCACGGCCGGCTAGCAACCCATTCTGGTTATACAGCACGTTCCAACCCCATCACCTGCTAAAAAAGCCAACTTCCCAGGCATTTCACAGGCAGGGGCTAAAAGGGGCCAACATGAATCAAAATGTGCTGAGGTAGGACACCACATCCGGAGCTCCACGCCGGAGTGTCTAAATTGCTCCAACTGCCGGAGCTGCACGCCGGAGTGCCTGAACTGCTCCAACCGCGGGAAAGTGCACTTGTCAGCTTTTGAAAAATGTTCGGAGTCAATGAGCGAGAAACAAATCCTGAGTCAAAAGGTCAAGGTCAAGGGTTAATTCTCGTTCCGCAAACGTTTAGGAAAGCCCGCACAACGAAACCACACCGGCACGCTCTGGTAAAGTGTAGGTAGCGACCATTGATGGACGTTCCTAAGGAGAAGGTATGGGCGATGATTGGTTTAGAAGCCTATGGAAAATTACACGTAATGTCTTTCAGCTCGACCACATCCATAGCAGGGAGGTGGGACACCACAGCCTCGGCACCGTGGCAGATCTGTGGCAGAAGCTACACCTAATGAGACACAGCCCGGGAGAACCGGAACGTCGGATGGAGCTGGTGGTGAGGACCGGAACGTCGGATGGAGCTTTTGGTGGGGATCGGGCCGTCGGATGAATCTGTTGGTGGGGATCAGGCCGTCGGATGGAGCTGTTGGTGGGGATCGGGCCGTCGGATGGATCTGTTGGTGGGGATCGGGCCGTCGGATGGAGCTGTTGGTGGGGATCAGGCCGTCGGATGGAGCTGTTGGTGGGGATCGGGCCGTCGGATGGAGCTGTTGGTGGGGATCGGGCCGTCGGATGGAGCTGTTGGTGGGGATCGGGCCGTCGGATGGAGCTGTTGGTGGGGATCGGGCCGTCGGATGGCGCTGGTGGTGGGGATCGGGCCGTCGGATGGAGCTGGAGAGGCCCAAGGCAGGAGTGAATCCTCCTGGGAAGAGGTAGAGCGGACCGTGATCTAGCGGGGCTCTTGCCCTCTCGCTGTCCGCTCTAGCCCAACTTGGCTCAAGCCCAACTTGTGCTAGAGAGGCGGTATCCTGTGCCCCCCCCCCCCCCTCCCGGAGCAGTTGGGCCAGGCACGCTCCACGTCAACGAGTACCCTCCAAAGGCCACCATTTCTTCTCGTATACCAGAGGCGGGAAGGGACCTTTCGGCTACCTCCGGTGATCGCTCCCCCAGGAGCCACCCACCGTATATGCCGGGCACGCTACCAGCTCGGTCTCAGCTGCGCGAGCAGAATACAGTCACCAGTGATCCCTTCCCATTCGCCGAAAGGGTCACTGGGCCCACCAGTTAGCCGCGCACTCGGTGATCGCGCGTCAGTAGCATGTCACCAGCGTTTTTACAACGAATTGATGATCAGCATTTCGGACCTCAACACACGCATATTGTATTATATCGTAACCCAACGGTGGCATACGCACAATTGAACCAAGCTATCCCCTGACACATGCCTCAACATAAAGCGTAATGTCATCTTACAAAGGCCAAGATCATTAGGGTGTGTCATCGAGGGGGTGAACCTTTTGAAATCAGCTGAGACAAAAATTTTCCTTGGCACACGGATTTATGATCAACTTTCAGGTCTGTCGCACCGCACCAACGTCGATATTCGTGAGGCGGGAGCAGTTTTTTTTTTGATAGGCTAAAAAAAGGCGTATTCGATACTAGCACCACCTATTATATGCACTGGGATCTTCCTCCAACAATCTTCAAAGCCGCCACTTTCCGCACTACTGGTATTTGGTCATTAAGTATGAAATAGATATCATGGAGATCACCAGCAAAACACCGCCAAACAGCATTTAAGCCAACTTTTTAGTAAAGAACATTAATTTTTGGCGAAACTCAAAGCTGTGCAGTTATGAGAATGTTCCAGCACACCGGGTTAGCTAACGCATCATTGTGATGTTGGTTTGCAATTTATGTGCTTTTTGCGTGGGACATATGAGTTTATTAGTGTAGTATTGTCGGTACCGAAGCTTTTCTTTCGAACAATTACTTGCATAAACATGTCAAAGGCCACACGGCCGCGCACAGAACATTTTGTGACAGGCCACCCGGCTCTACCGTCCCACCACCAACTGCCGACTACGGGAAAGCACTGAGATACATCAGGTGTCTGAGCGAATCGAAGAGGAATCTCACTAATATCATCTTCAAGACCACGACGGTAGAAATCAGGGTACTGTGGACCAACGAAGCGATTCCTGTTCGTGATCTAAAACACGTGACACTTGATCGAGAGGGATTGATATGCTCCCAACAGAGCTATCAGCAAGAAATCAAAGGAAGAAAGAGTGACAGCAATGCCGCCACCGCGAAATTAAAAAAGGCTCCCTGATGTCACAAAACTCAAGTGCAAGCCTCAGTGCAGCTTTCCATGACCAGTTGCCTGCACAGGGTATCAGGAGGAGGCTGCCATGAAGGGTCAGCGCAGGCACCGCAAGCTTACCCTGGGGTCATATGACCGGGATACAACTGTGACTAGGGAGGCTCGCGAGGTGCGGAGGATGACCATACAACCCCAGGAGCGTCGTGGTTCGGCCGCCAGTGAAGCGGTGTCTGCTGCTGAACCTGAATCGCTTTCCCCGCCGACTGCTAAGCCCGCGCCGCCTGCTGAGCCAGCGCTGGCTGCTAGTACTGACCCTGGGCCTGCTCCAGGACCAAGTGGTCTCAGTGCTGGCGAGTCAGCCGAGAGCACGGATTCTTACACAGTTCCGCACATGGTAGAAGGTGGCGACGACGCCGATTGTTGGTTCCGGTTGAGACCATTGTCACTGTAGAATATAGCGTCAACGATCTGACTAACACCGCTTTGGCGGCTGACAGCTACAGTGGCTCGAACCGGGCCGCTCTGCTAGCACCAACGCCTTTCAACAAGACAGCAGAGTCGGACTGGCTACTTGGAATCAATTATCGTAGATCCTAAGCAGGTTTGCTGCGTAAGAGACAGAGCGAGAGGGGAGACGGCTCGTTAAAATTTTTGAAGCAATCCACGAGTCAGGTTTAGCCATCCTATATTCCGACGGCCGCGAAGGTAGGAGCTACTTGAGCCACACGGAGCCAGATGAATGCCGTCGAGAAACATGTGATTGTCATCACTGAGCCAGGCAGCCGCTACGTGGCTCATTTTACGTCCGAATTCGGCCGCGCCCTGCACTTGTTCAACGAGCTACACTCCGTGAGCCCGCAGTGCGACGGTCACGTAAATGTGCTCGACTGCGATGGCACGGCCGTCAACACTGTAATGATAGGCGACGTGTTCCAGCTGTCTGAGCTGGCCGCCGAGTCACCCGTACTTTGGTTTATCTGCCAGCTGCACGGCAACGAGCTGAACCTCCTCCATCTGCTGCTGAGCTTAGACAGCACGACCACGGGATCGAAATGTTTCTAGACCCATCGGCAAGACCTGTGCCGGAGAGGTCTGGGAGAGGGACGTTGTGGCATTCAAGCCTAGGTGGGGCCACGTGCCAAACCTGCCGATCGACCTGATTCAGCAGCTGAGCACCAGTCAGCAGCTCCTGTACCTTCTGGCCTCCGGCGTTCAAAACGGCTTTGTCCGAAACCTGGCAGCCCAGCGGCGAATCGAGCCGTCGAACCATGTCAGGTAAATACGAAAACGCATATCTTCGAATTTACAGCAATGAGTGTTTAATGTTCAGGTATCGATTGATATTTCATGTGCTCACCGTTGAGCATTTACTTATTGTACCTTGTGCTGTAGTATGTCGCATCATTTGCTGGGTAGTTCACGCTTACTAGCATACTTGTTCATATGTATTCCGTCACATTTAAGGACTCTGGATATCGGCATAATTACATGCACTAAAGAGGCGCAATAATTTGTTTATGATCTAATGCTAAGTTCGTAGCGAATTGTTCTAAAATCTTAGCTTTTGTTTTCAGATGGTTGACACTCTCCGCTCGTTTGCTCCTAGTTCACATCTCTACCGAGACCTCCAGCAGCGCTCTCAACAACGTCGTCCAGGGCGTGGTCGGCCACTATATGTCGATATGGTTCACCATCCGGCAAAACAGCGGCTGCGGCTTCGGCTTGCGCAACTTGTTCCGGAGCATGGCGCTGCTCCGCGACCTGCTGCAGCACACATAGGCCACGGTGCAGCCAGTCCTCCGGCGTGACGGGTACTGGGTCCATCCGGAGCAGCTGATGCTGGACATGGTGAGGGATGAGAACCGCATGGTCCGCGAACAGGCGGATTCCGGTCAACCCCCCCCCCCTCCCCTCCCTCCGTGGTACAGGCAGCAGAACTTGCCGTACGTATTACGGTGTACACCAGACAATATATTCTGAGTCACATGCTATACATAGCTTTGTTTGCATCACAAGAGTTGCCTTCGAGAAGTGGAAGTCTAAAGCAATGCTAACCAGCACACTCGTACAACGAGTTCACACTAGACAGCTTATAAAGCCTTCCCCAAATGGCAATGGATCGGGCAATGTCTGATTCGCATATTAGACCTCAGATCGGGGCATTCTCGTACGACGGCTTAAAGAGCGTTCGGTAGCATCGTTTCTATACGCAAAAGTATTTTGTGTCGCCTGCTGCCCACGGCTTGGTGTTGCCTGCGGTGGCGAAGGCCGCTCATCATAGGGTGACTGCAACGCCGGGCGTCGGTTTCCGGTGATATTTCAATCGACTCGCGCCTCACGAATTTAAGTTTTGGGGAAGAACTTTTGCTATGTCGTGTACTTTTGGACACGTGCGCCAAAGAATTTCTTCGTCTCGCTCGGTTTGTTACTGATGATCCCTAATGATCATGGCCGGCGTCTCGAACGCTCGCTGAACGTTAAGACCCTGTGTGGTCTAAACACAACATCCATAGCTTAGGATAAACGCTGTACACTTAGGTAAGAGGCTCCCCAGCTGGAATCCACAACGGCCTGACTAGCAGAGGCCTACCGAGGGGGTCGGAGTTGGCCTGACTAGCAGGGGCCTACCGACGTGCGTCGGAGTTGGCCTGACTAGCAGGGGCCTACCGACGTGCGTCGGAATGGCAGTGCAAACTGACGAAAGCGACAGTGAAACATTTCTTACAAAACCGGTGGCGGTCCACAGTTCCTGAAACAGCAATGTCGTGCATTCCTGCGGCATCACCCGCACCCGTAGAACCCCGCCTTTGGTGATCGGCACCAAACGTGAGGCCAGAACGGGCTTGGCGAAGGCAGTGCTTATATTGTATGAACTATAGCGCTTTGTACATTTACATCTACATTCATTTTATTGAAGGCGCATCCACATGGTGGTTGTTCTGCTCTTCGCCGCACAACAAAAACACGCACAGCACACCGAGATACACATATGCACACCGGTAAAAGCAGTTTCAGTCAATGAGTCAGCGATTTAAATCAGTCAAGAACGCCCGGCGCGAGGGAGCGCGAACGGCCGCCGCAAATAGCCGGCTCCACACGGCGGCGGCGCGGTACAGAAAATGCCGCTGGGTGTCGGCCAGTCGGACGCGTGGCAAATGTAATGAGCCGACACCGCTCGGAACAGCCCAAGTTTGACGTTGGGAGGACTCGGCGCCGGTCACAAATAGAGCACACAGTGCACTGAGGGATTCGGTCAGTCACTACCACCTTGCGACCTGGGAAACGCGTCGGCTGGGACGCGTTCAACCTGAGTCTGCTCCTCGCCGATTGGGAGGCGCTCTACGCCGCTGGCACTGCCGATGGCAAGGTGGATGCATTTATGGAAGTGTGGAACGTCGCAGTCGACGCTCACTGTCCGACCATCGCCGTGACGTCACGCCAGTCCGGCGGTCCACGGTTGCGTGGAGATAGCGACCCCTCCACAGCTACGGAGGAGCGCGACTGCGCCCCCGAGACCTGGCAGCGCAGCTACACCACACAGGCGCGCCGCGTGTACGAGCGGCGCCGTAGCGGAGTGAAGGGACTGATCGCTCCCGCGCGACACTCCTACCTGTGCAAGCTCTGCTAACAGAGCGACGAGACTTCTGGAGCCGCTTCAAGCAGTTAAGACTGCAGCTAGCCAGTGGGTGCAACACACCCGATTACGACGTGGACACCCGGGCCAACGCACTCAAAGCTCACCTCGCTGCCGTTGGCGCCCGCATTGTTGCGGGCGGCGGGGCTGCGTGGCGGTGCGGGTGCGCCCCCGGCTGGACCGCGCCCGTACCGTGTCTGTGCCTCGGCGTTCTCCGTGCATTCAGACACTCTACCGGAGCTTTCTGCAGCCATCGGCAAGATGAGCGCGTCGGCTTCAATGGCGTCGATGGCGTAGCACTTTATACAGTGAAAAAGTGTTTCCCTGCAAGCGGCGCTCATCTCCAACAACTTGTCGACTTTTTTATTACGCCACGCACTTTTCTGTCCATCTGTAAGATCGCGTGCATCACCCCAGTGTTCATGTCGGGCGATCACTTAGACCTGAATAACTTTTGACCAATTTCTATTCTCTCTGTACTGTTGAAAAGTACCGAGAAGGTCGGCTGTTCGCTGCTCGCATCTTGCCAGCCATGTACTGACGCCACCACAATATGCCTGCCGTCCACGTCACTTGACGGAGGGCGCCCTTATCGACGCTGTCGGATGGCATGCAGGGGCTGTCGACAACGGCCGTGTCGCGTCTTTAAAGGCGATCGACCTTGGTATGGCATTTGACAGCTTTGATCACGGCGTCCTCCTCAGCAAGTTTGAACGACGCGAGGTGGCCTCGGAATGGTTCCGGTACTACCTGAGCGGCCGGAAGCAGGTGGTTAGTGGTGGCTCGGTTACCCTATTTCTATCTCAACGGGTGGCCCAGGGATCCCTTGTTGGCACAATCCTGTTCCTCATCCTTAGCAATGACCTATTCAGCTTTCTACCCCACGGCCACCTACTATCCTACGCCGATGGCGCACATTCCCTTGACTCATCCACCCCCGGTGTCGTCGGCCTGTGGAGCCTGAAAACCGCGCCGAGGAGTCGAATCAGTGCCTTCAAAACTGGTTTCAGTCAAATAGCCTTAAAATGAATGACAAAAAGACAGACTTCATGCTGATCGGTGGCAAACCCTTCATCACAAATACCGACAACTTCCACATCAACATCTTTGACACAGAAAATCCTCCATCATCTTGAAAGAAGGTGCTGGGTGTACTCCCCGACCATCACCTCACCTGGCAGCCTCACATCTCCGCGACCGTTCGGCACTGTAACGCAATCGTCCTGGCCCTGTTCAAAATTCAGCGCCACTTCACTCCTGAGATTCTGAAGTTCCTTGTCCAAATGGACGTCTTCCCCCACATCCTCTGCTGCCTGTCCATCTGAGGTGGAGCGGCCGAGCGTCACCTAGACAGGGTACAAGGGGTGACAGACTTCGCAGCCAGGCTAGAGAGTAGTGTCCGCCGCAGCGACCACATTTCACCCGTTCTGGAAGCACTCGGCTGGCGTAGCGTCGCGGATCCTGTGCACCATCAGGAAGCCTAAATGTGTACTGAGCACTGCACCATGCACATTCAGTACAATTGACAACAAGCCAATCACATCTCCAATCGGAGCTTTCCAACTGCGGCCACAGAGCTGGAAGTGGCAGGAAGATGCAGACCAAGTGACAGAAGATGGAAGTGTCCAATAAATTGGGTGTGACCGCCGCACTGCAGTACCGACTTAGACTACGCAGTCCAATGAGTCCCACACGTAAGCAAAAGTGTGAGTCACCGCCGATGAATTTCCGGCTTCCTGCTTCAGGCTTATTTGGGCACGACACTCCATTCACTAGTATGAAACTCGTACCGTTCTGACGAAAGCCGAGTGCGTCATCCAGTCCAGCTACAATACATATTCACATGATAAACCGTCGGAAGGAAGAACCGTTTCTCCCTCTGTTTGGACCTGTTTATCTCATGTGAATTTCTAGAGTCTTGCCGAAAGCAGTCATAGTCCTGATTTAAGAGCCCGGGAAGACTGGCTCTCTGGGCAATTGAGGCAGGACAGAACTAGGTCCATTAAACGCATTTTAGCATAATACTTACAATCTACTAGGTGTGCAATTTTTTGCTATAACTTAGGTTTGCATCATACATGACTGGACGACTGAACTGGGCTTATGACTGGACCCAACTTCTTCATCTCACGACCATTTTTTTCTGACACGATATATCCAAAAGGGACTGTTACGATTGAGCAATGCAAATACCCGTATCGCCTTAATGAAGATCCCCGACAACGTTAGGATAATGGATCACGGAACGAACGGCTAGCGGAGGCTGCTGCGCGCCGGAGGGGACCGCACCAGCCTATGTACTCGCTCGAGATGCTGTGGTCTTCACGGACGTCAGTGACGCGTGGCAGACGGATTGTGACTAGCGCCTCCACTTCTTCTGGCGGGTAGGCCCCCACTTGACGTCTGCGGCCCTGCCACATAGAAAGCAGCTTGCAGGAAGATGTGCGGGCTAGGCTGCACTTAGGGCTTATCTACCTACACCACGTACCGTTTTTCTGATGCCACGCTGTGTCATCAGAAAAGGGGGATAATGAGGGGGGGGGGGGCGGGATGGCAGAGTTGTGCCGATGCAACCGCCTACCCTAGTAAGAATCGGACTAACGCGTCTATAACCTGACACTACAGAAGAAGCGGCTGGTGCTCGAGTGGGCGCAAAATGACCTCACGGTCAGCCACCATTGAACACCAAATAACACCAACACCGCCGACGTGCTCTTTCTGCCCAACACATTGAGCGTAATCTATAATGATATTTTAATGAAACGATCGATGTCATATTCCGGATGTAGTCAGCGTCAGTGCGTAAAAAATGTTGTTGCGTTATCCATCTCCGTAACTCATGGAATACAATCAGCACCTACTGAGTGGAAATGTCCTTGTCATCGTTCCAGCCGTGCTTGCGTCATTTCGTCGTCACTACCGATTCGTCAATTCTGAGTCACTGAATATGCAAATGTAATCTTCAGACTGTACACAAGCGATAGGTTTTAAAGGTCCCTGGACATGCATACGCTTACACCTAGCATTTGATTGGGAGAGTCCTTATACGCTATGCTAGCAAAGTCATTGCAGGTTTTTTTTCTTGGATTCAGTATTTGTTCATATGCATTAGGTTGATAGCATTTAAGAGGGGCACATTCTGATTAAGAATGTGCTTGTTTTTACGCCCCACACGGGTGGCGCGGCACCATTCCGTAATGTATCGCATACGATATCCAGCCAAATGACACACTTATTAACTCTCTTACACTGCACTCAACTGCCATCGTAGACGAGGCCTCATTGATGCTGATGAATGCTAATTACTCATCGCTCATGACCCGGAGGACTCCTTGTATCTGACCCTTGACCCTTTGCCGCGCCAAAAACCAATCGAGGAAATATAATTAACGACCACCCAGTGCAGGGCCGGAGTCCGAGCTATTTCACCGGACACGCCGCACGGGAAAACAATCATCCCTTCTGAGCGGTTAGATTGGTGACAAATGCGTTGTCCTCGTACGGCTTGCCCGTCATCCACTTGGAGATGCCTACCACGACGAACAATGGCGCAGGAGCAGTACGGCGTGGCCGCTGTCGGAGGGTTTCCAGCGCCAGAGATGCCGCCTCTTGGTTTCACCGGTTAGACAGCTGACCCGGTTCGGCTGCAATTTTCTGGATTGCAGAAAATGCGCAGACAGGCATGGGCAGCGAAAAAATGCGCAGACAGGCATGGGCAGCGAAAACATGTGGGAACGGGACTGCCGGAGCATAAAAACGGCACGGCGGTTAACTGAGCGTTCGCTTGAAATCGCTGCACTTTTTGCCACCTTAACAACCGAGCATAACAGAAAACGCAGGGTCGTCGCATTGTTACTGATAAAAGAACAAGTCAAGTACGACATTAATTGCGTTTTCAGCCTTGCAGGTGAGTCGGCCCACATAGTGAGTGTTTCTTGCGACAAAGGCGGCAGCAGTATTGTCTTGTAGTTGTGATCGACTCAAAACCTCGGCGGACAAACCACCGTCATAAATTATATTCATCAAAGTGGAAAATACCGTGAGTCTTGAACCGGATGTTTGGGCATAAAGCTCTTTGACGACGCCTCCACTTAAAACGAAACGTGGCGTTTAATTTCAGGCGCACGCGCCACCATCACTATAGGGCGTCCTTCGGGCGAGCGTATGAAACTCGGCAAACGACCTCGTCCTAAAACATAGCCGTAATACCTCCCGGACCACTCTCACTGTGGCGGCGCTGCTGTGTTTCCGCTGGCGACGGGCCGCTCTGGACTCGTACATGACCTGCCGGAGGCGGTGGACGTCAAATTTCTGCTCCAGGCGCCGAAAATCCATCAATCGAGCCAGTGCCGCCCTGTGCGTACACAGCCGTGTACCTGCCCGGTCGGGAGGCGGAGCGCCACCTATTAGCTGCATAAGTGGCCCCCATTAGGCCGATAATAGCACGGCCGAACGTGGGCGCATCCACAGCGGGGTCACTAAGGTGCGTGGGTCCGGTCAGTAGTTATCATTCCATAGTTGACCAGACTGGTTGTTTTTTTT
>NW_023596297.1:39934528-39944938 GCF_011947565.3 Pollicipes pollicipes | reverse complement strand
CTCGCTGTCTGTGACTAGGACGCCAGGGATATGTGACTCTCGCTGTCTGTGACTAGGACGCCAGGGACATGTGACTCTCTGTCTGTGACTAGGACGCCAGGGACATGTGACTCTCGCTGTCTGTGACTAGGACGCCAGGGACATGTGACTCTCTGTTTGTAACTAGGACGCCAGGGATATGTGACTCTCGCTGTCTGTGACTAGGACGCCAGGGACATGTGACTCGCTGTCTGTGACTAGGACGCCAGGGATATGTGACTCTCGCTGTCTGTGACTAGGACGCCAGGGATATGTGACTCTCGCTGTCTGTGACTAGGACGCCAGGGACATGTGACTCGCCGTCTGTGACTAGGACGCCAGGGATATGTGACTCTCTGTTTGTAACTAGGACGCCAGGGATATGTGACTCTCGCTGTCTGTGACTAGGACGCCAGGGACATGTGACTCGCCGTCTGTGACTAGGACGCCAGGGATATGTGACTCTCGCTGTCTGTGACTAGGACGCCAGGGACATGTGACTCTCGCCGTCTGTGACTAGGACGCCAGGGATATGTGACTCTCGCCGTCTGTGACTAGGACGCCAGGGACATGTGACTCGCTGTCTGTGACTAGGACGCCAGGGATATGTGACTCTCGCTGTCTGTGACTAGGACGCCAGGGATATGTGACTCCCGCTGTTTGTAACTAGGACGCCAGGGAAGATCATCGTCAAGCAGACCTCGCGCACGCGAGCAGGCGAAATACTATGAGTGACGGAAGTGCAGGCGTTTTCAAGCGCACACGAGGCTTTTGGTCTCAGAGTAAGATCCTTCTGTCCTTAAAGAAAGAGCTCATGATCAATGTGGAGGGCCCTGGAACGGTCAAGGGTTCCCAGTTGATTGGCATATAGCGCCCCGTCAACAAGGTAGGCCCTCCGATATCATAGGAAAGCCCAAGACTAATAAGGCCGACACCTGAGCAGACGAAGGTGTTGGGGCAGGCCAACAAGAGACTCCTGTCAACAGCGTGGAGTTCTTTGAGCAAACCCAAGGCTCATGTGATAAGCTCACTTAACGATTGGGAGTGCGTTGGCAGGTAAACATATAGAGCCCCGGGCGGGGCGCAGGGCCTTTTGAGCAAACGGAAAGAACCCACGACCAATGCGGAAGACGATCGACCGAGGAGGCCTTAGATAAGACGATCGGCCGAGGGTGCATTAGATAAGACGATCGGCCGAGGGGGTCTTAGATAAGACGACCGACCGAGGATGCCGTAGATAAGACGATCGGCCGAGGATGCCTTAGATAAGACAATCGGCCGAGGATGCCTTAGATAAGACGATCGACCGAGGATGCCGTAGATAAGACGATCGACCAAGGATGCCGTAGATAAGACGATCGACCGAGGATGCCTTAGATAAGACGATCGGCCGAGGGTGCCTTAGAAAAGGAATGCATAGGCTCCACAAGAACATAGGGTCCTCCAAGCAAATATGACCTGCCTAAGGCGAATGTACTGGGCCCCTGAAGGATCGAGAGTACCTATGCAGATTAACAAAAATGGCCCTGACATGTATGTAGGGTCCTTCGCAAAGGAGAGCAAATACAAAGAGCCATATACTAACGTGGAAGGCCCTGAACATTGAGTACCTTGTTTGGTTAAACGTGGTCCCCAGGAACAGCGCAGAGTCTTCCAAGCAATTGGAAGGAACCCGAGACCAATTAAGAGGGCCGCTGAGTAGCCGAGAGTACCCCGGCAGGTTAACATGTGGAGGCTACCGGCAATAGCGTAGAGCCTTTCGGGCGAATGGGAGAATGTGTTAAGTTCCCCTTATCGATTGTGAGTGCTCCGACAGGTTAGCACATATAGCCCGACAACATATTTGGCAAGTGGCAAGTTGACGATGTCAGGTCCCCGGCAATAGCGCAAGGCCCCTGAACAGGGTAATCAGCCCTAAAACCTTTCCCATCCGCCGCACCCTCTGTTGGCGTTTCTGCCAAGGGGATTTTTTTCCTGCCGAGCGAATTTTCTCTCGCGGCCCTTCCTGGTCGCCCACGTCCATTGTTGACGTTTTGTGTTAAACAAAAGCTGGTCTGATCGGCCGGCTATGGCTCGTTGGGATGTTATAGGCATCTCTGTGTCCCAACCAGGAGTGTGTGTGTGGGGGGGGGGGGGGGGGGCGTGGTCCCGTGCATCCCCTTCCGGATCCGTCACTGTTGCATTGTGCGGAACGACACTTTGGACTTATGTTGGCTCCCAATTTAGCTGCAAGTATCTCATAAAGGCCGCTGCAAATCTGCAAACTGCATGCGCTGCACATTCCAAGCAACGCTGTTTTGGTGAGTTCATGTTGCGATTTGCTGTGTAAATATCCTTCAAATGATTAACACGCCGCACTCGGATGACCGGGCTAGATACCTTTTGTCGGGGGGGGGAGGGGGCAATTTGACCCCCCTGAGATCTCGGGAAACTAAGAAAGCTAGAGGCACCAAATTCACAGGGTGTGTTGAAATGTACGTGAGCTCACTTAGGTCAATGTTTGAGCTTCTTAGGTCATGACCTTTAGGTCAATAAGGTCAAACAAGGTAAAATTCCAGGTTGGTCTCAAAGTGTCCCGAGAACCTGGATCACTGTTTCTAAGCAAAAGGTCCACACGTTCATGTGAGGTCAGGGATCTTGTTTGACCCTTTTGAAGGTCATGGTGACCAAAATCTGACAAGACTGCTCTGAGCTTTGCATTTGAATAGGCGACAAAGATTACGCTAGGCAGTATGTTTCTAAAACAAGATGTTGACCTGAGCCATTTAAGGTCAGTGACCTATTCTGAACGTTAAGAAGTCCCCTGTTAGATGTATAATGCGGCTCCGGCTATTCATAAATTCGAAATGAGCACCGGAAATTGGTCCGATACAGCAAGCTTAAGTAAAAAAACAGGTTGGTTTTGACCTTGGTCTGACCTCCATACCTGACCTTAGGTTAACGTGATTTGCTCATACAACATTTGAGTTGCCTAAGTAGCATCTCAGAGATGTATGGCTTTGTCTAACACTCCGCTGTTGCATCAAATTGACCATTTCCTAGAAATTGACTTCGCCGATACCCACGACCTGACTTTTACCTACCATCGGTCAGCAGCCTTACAAGATACATCCAAAATTGTGAAATCAAACGATCCGCTATTCAATTGTCTACAGCTATGCAAAATTTGGCGCGGCTACGCCGCGTCGTTAGAACAACCATTCTGGAAAGACTTCTGGGGTGGTCAGTTTGACCCCCACCCCGAGCGCGTGTTTAAGCGGTATCTGCATGGAAAGGATGTTCACGTTGTAAAACATGAATACCTTATATAACCTAAAAGCTGATATATTGGGTGTATCGTGTATTGTTATGATACATGAAGTGATCAAACCGACGTGCATCGTTCTACGCGGAAAGTGCACGCTATATTGCTAATAACCATTGAGGCTAGAACTTGGATTAAAAACTGGCCTTAATGGGGTTGCATGATTCTATCTTGTGTACAAGCCAAGAGCATATGGGAGAAATCGCAGTAGCTTGCGCCAGACATAATGTGTAAGGACGCCGAGCCGAATTCAAATGTGCCGACGCCTTAGCAAACACTGTTGGCTGGATCAAAATGTCTTTCGAGTTGTCGCATTTCATGACATGACTCGAACAATCTTGTTCGGTTGCTGAGCGCGTGCTAATGACTTTTGACGACCGAGCTTACTGTTGCATGGTTTGCTGTGCAATACGGTCCAATTTTGCACGCAAATTTAAGAGAAGAGAAACTTATGGATGGTTTTAACAGATACGCCCTCGCAGGCATAACGCTTGTAAAGACACGCCTTAATTTACATTTGTCCTCAATTGCTATAATTCTCCGGTTGAATTGTCTTGGAGATGCAAGGACTTTCGAAACTGGACCTGGAACTGGGTCTCTGACGTTATCAAAACACTGATCAAAATCCAGGGATGGCCTTTTTCAGTGTCCCAGCCTGACTCCAAATTTTCGCGTTTGACTCGACTCCACTTGACGTCGGACAACGCTATGGGGATAATGTATATTTTCTTACCCGGATCTTCGCCGATTGTAAAAGTGCGATGAGTTGTTTGACACAAATAGCCGCACACACACCAACGAAAGAACATCTCACTGGTTTGAAAATCGTGTTTGTTTCGCACCGCCAGCCAAAAATTCATGTCAGCTGAGGGGGAAAGCGAAGCAATAAACTGCACACACTACTGAAACAATGCGCACAGATGTGTGGGAGATTAGACTGCGAAAGTTCGAAGCAAGGGCTGACTTTGGTCACACATGGCCAGCGCCGTCCATGTTCGTCACAGCCAGGAACGCGTGCCGCCGCCCACGATAATACAGACGTGAAATGCAGCAGTGAGACACATTGTTCGGTGTGCAATGATGAAAGCTATGCCATATTATCATTAGATGATAAGACGATCATCAGGTGATGATATCCCATACATGACATTGGAATATGTCAGTTATTATCTTTGATGCTCCAGGAATAATTACTATGTGACAGGTAATCACGTTTCCGTTGCCAACCGAATGCAAAGACATCTTCATCAAACATAAATTTGCAAGATAATCACGTGCGACTGAGCAGCTTGTTTGCGGACACCTTCTTCCAAATAACTGCATTTCTGTTGCTGAAAACCGCATAGCGTCGTGATCACTGGCTGCAAGGATGTTGACCTCCAGGAGTGTAACGACCAGATGGGGTTCGGAGCGGGGGTGGAAAAGGTCGGCGGTCGGGCCAGGCGGGGGCTGGTTCTTACAGGGCTGCTGCAGAAGTAAGACAAAATGGAATTTCATACCAGGCGCACGTTTACAGAGGTATAATTTGATTAACTTCTCTGACTTCACACGGATTTACCGCATCCAACTTCCTAGATTTTCTTTCCCGAACAATGGGCAGGCTGGAACACAATACTTCTTTTGTGGGCACGAGTTGGGGTCAATTTAACGTCTGCGTCCCACCCGACACTTCCCTGTTACCAACACAGCGGACAGTGGGCCTTTCCCTGTTACCAACACAGCGACAGTGGGGGCCTTTCCCTGTTACCAGCACAGCGACAGCTGGCCTTTCCCTGTTGCCAGCACAGCGACAGCGGGCCTTTCCCTGTTACCAGCACAGCGACAGCGGGCCTTTCAACAATGCGTTTTAGCCAGGCAGTAGCGTATACTGTATCACCCCCGTGCCCAGGCTCAATCGAAATGTGTATATATCACGCAGAGCTTTATGACCCGATCGCAAATTCATTGAATTACAGTTACAGGCATGTGCATGAATGGAACGTGATGGCAGGTGTGATAAAATATATACTTGCTACACATTTCTGAATTTAAGAACAAGCAGTTGAACAAATCGGCCATTTTACAGCACAAACAAGCATAACGTAAAGCAAAGGATAGCATGCAGTGAGGGTAATTTGCATGGTCCTCTTACACATAATTTTTAGAGCTCATCAAAGCGGACATGGCTTCAAAGCAACAAACCGCACATCAGAATCCTTCTGTTCAATGCGCGATGCGACAAACCGCACATCAGCATCCTTCTGTTCAATGCGCGATGCGACAAACCGCACATCAGCATCCTTCTGTTCAATGCGCGATGCGACAAACCGCACATCAGCATCCTTCTGTTCAATGCGCGATGCGACATACCGCACATCAGCATCCTTCTGTTCAATGCGCGATGCGACAAACCGCACATCAGCAATCCTTCTGTTCAATGCGCGATGCGACATACCGCACATCAGCATCCTTCTATTCAATGCGCGATGCGACAAACCGCACATCAGCATCCTTCTGTTCAATGCGCGATGCGACAAACCGCACATCAGCATCCTTCTGTTCAATGCGCGATGCGACAAACTGCACATTAGTATCCTTCTGTTGAATGCGCGATACTTTTTGACAGCTATCGGTGCTGCATATCTGACCGGTTTTTCATCCTATCTCTTGTCTGGTCACGCTGAGTAGCCCTTCAGAGAACAGAGCCCAAATGATTTTGACAACATATCTCAATGACTAGGAGGGAGTCCATTTTTCAATATTTATATAATTCTAAGGGTTATCGATCCATATCGATATCGGGCTATCAATTACAAATTGCATATATGGCCTTAGTTTAAATGCTTTAGGCAAACAGTGTATGGCACACATTGCGACGAGCAGATCGTCTTGGGTCCAGACTTGGACACCCTCGGGCGCTTGATAAAAGAAAGAAAGGTCTTCAGCTCCTGGTTTTTCGACATTATGTGGGAGCAATGCCTTTTCTGACCATTGACCTTTAATAGACCAGAGGCAGACGGTGCTTGTCAAACAACGTTATCAGGGAAGTATTGGCTTTGTTGACGAAAACCAACGTTCCAAGCTCTGCCCGTGGTCATGGATCAGGGGCTCACGAGCATCGTCGAGTTTTGCCCGTAATGCCAAGGCTTCCTTGAAACCTTCGGATAAAGTGGAGGACGAATTGCTGTCAGACTGCAGCAAACTCGGGTGTGTATATACTGCAGCAAAACTCGGGTGTGTATATACTGCCAATTTTCTCCTGACGTCGATTGCTTTTGATGCACGTTCGACGTGTGTTTACAAAAAGCCAGTATGAGCAGACAATTAGATTTGACAGCTTTCTCGTTCTAGCGCAGAGGTATGCATGACGTGAAGAAGACATATTGAGAATATCTTTACTGGGCAGGTCATTATGCATGCACGTACATGCCACGTCGTGGTATAAATTCTTCGAAATCCATACAAAACAATGAAGGGTCTGGTCCCACTGGCTGCTACGAGGGCTGTCGCTCACGCGCGGCTGCCACAAACGTTTGAGTATATTGGGGTGCGTCATAAACGTGTTATACAAGCTTTGTCCTTGCGCTGTACCATATAACGGCCATAATAAATCAACATCTGATGAACCCCTGACGCCTCTGTAAGCTGTGTGTCGTAGCCGCTGAAGGTGGGACCCGCCTCACGACACTAACTACGCCAGGCGTTTGACAGCGCATGTGAACATCCAGTTGGTGCTCAACAAAATCCCACTAAAGTAGGAAGGTATGTCGTCGGTAATTTGTGACCTGATGTCTGTTTACTTTCTGGATCATGCTTAGTTCATGAGACAGTGTGGTATTTGCGCAAACAGCGGGATTTAGTAGGCCCCTGTTTAACATGCTACAGGTCACGTCCACTGATAAGGTCACTCTCAGTGGATGGGAGTGTGTCGAGAGCTGTAGAATGCCGATTTATCAACCGTCACACTACTTCGTCACTTCTTGAAGATAAAACAGGGGTCTAAATTCACAATTCTTTCTGACCGTCCTCGGTAGGCCTTGAGATCGGTCGCGCCAGTGGTTAATGACAACCAATCGAATGCAAGCCTTTGTACGGGTCCGGCTCCATGCCGCTCTCTGCCCGGCGCCAACATGTCTGGTTTTCGGGACAGGAAAGGCCTGCGAGTTTGCTAAAGGCAGGAGGAATGTCCATTCAGCGAGATTTAAATACAATGAAGGCTTCAAAATGCTCAACCGCTTGATGTTTGTCGGCACAACGAGAAAATCAACAAATGCAGGGGGAGAAGGAGACTAAACGGTTGGCCCAGCGGACGGAGACCACTTGGACGCTCTGATTATTCCTACCGGAAGATCAAGACACAAGAAAATTGAGCGATCTTTTCTAACCTGCGAAGGGCGGTGGAAGCGAGTGAGCAGCACTGGGAGTGGAGAGGTGTAAGTTGTGAACCATGTTGCAATATAATGCGCGTGGTTAGGTAATTGGTAAATTACCCATTGCGACCCAGCGAAACCGTCTGACTGTCTGCATTGGCAAGCGGTAATGTCCACTGCCGGTAGGAAAACGAGAAGCCTATGTCGGCAGCGCCTGTTGCGGGGCGCTAAAAGACAAACACAAAACAGGGCAATCATATCATTCTGAAGACTATAGCTTACCTTGTTCGCCTTTTTAAACTTCTCTGGATCAAAACCGTCGAGTGTCACCTGGAAAGAAGGTCAACGCGTGAGCTTGTAAGCAGACTTGTGTTCGACTTCTATTCGAAGTTAACACGCGCCCGGTGGGGGGTCAGTTTGACCTTTCCATGATATCTCATGAACTAGGGGGCTAGGAAACACCAAATTCACAGGATGTATCGGCCCTGTGCGTGAAGTCACTTAGGTCAAATTTGAGTCCCATAGGTCATGACTTTCGAGCCAAACAAGGTCAAGCAAGGTCAAACTCCAAATTGGTCTCCAAAGTGTCCTCAGGACCTAGGTACCTGTGACAAGCATAAGGCCACCGACGCTCATTCAAGGTCAGTGACCTTGCTTGACCTTTTGAAGGACATGGTGACCAAAATGATAGAAAACTGTTTTCAGCTTTGCATTTGAATAAGCGGCAAAGATTAAGTTAGGCGGAATGTTCCTTAAAACGCAATGCTGACCTGTTTCATTTTAGGTCAGTGACCTGTTCTGGCATATAAGGAGTCTACGAAAGATGTTTTATGCGGCTCCTGCCATGTATAAATTCAAAATGAGCACCAGAAACTACCGCACACAGCAAGCCCTAGAATAATAAAACAGGTTGGACTTGACCTTGGTCTGATCTTCGTGCCTGACCCTTGGCCAATGGAATTTGGTCATTTAATTATTGTGTTGCCTAAGAAAGTATCTCAGAGATGTATGGCTTCTTTAACACTCCGTTGTTCCATCAGATTAAGTGATTCCTTGGAACTGACTGTGCTCAATCCATGACCTGACCTTGACCCGGTCAGGTCAGCAACCTTACAAAGCACATCCAATGTTGTGATGTCTCACGATCCACTATTTAATTGTCTACAGCTATGTGGTCGCACCAAATTTGGCGCGACCACACCGCGCCGTTCTGAAACTGAAACCCTCGGGGGAGTCACTTTGATCCCCCTCTCAAGCGCATGTTAAATCATGAATCGGTTCATGAGTCAATCGCTTTGCCGTTGTTTCGGGAATCGTGAGCTGAGTCGGCTCACCAGGAAAATGCTGCCTTGGAGTGATGAGCCGAATCACATTCTTTGTAAATTTCATAAGCTCAGTCGTGAGCCGATCATTTATAACGATGTCCTGTCAGTGAGTCATACGGCTCAGTGAACATAGTAACATGAGGAAACACAGGACGTCCCAGACAAATTAACAAACCGTTTCAGATGGCGGAAATGAACAGCATGCAGTATTACTTATAAAGTTTGTTTTGCAAAAAAGCACAAAGCTTGTTATTGCAGTTGTTAAGCAGCAGACAATATCGTTGGTTCTGAACTAAAAGTTGGCAAATCTTAATCAGGAACCAGGGGGTACTGCAGCTATCCCTAAATTTACATGCCCTAACCTGGAACCAGTGAGCAGGCAGTGCAAGATTGTCTGCTGCTATTAAGTTAAAGGGCTGGTCATACTTGTCATTGTCGTTGTCATGACATTGAACTAATCCATACCTGACCACACATTCACCGCTTCTTCAATTGCTGTAAGCTTGCCATTGCTGAGACTTTATGAAATAACCAGCAGTATTGGCAAAGTCGTCTCGTCTTATATATGCAGATAATATGTCATGGAATGTGACTAACGGGGATTTAATCCATAACTATTCCCACGCAACACGCAGCTCGCAAGTGAGAATTTGGCCTCCAAATTTAGTAGTCTTGGAATGTGAATGAAGTGGCGCACAGCACTCTTATCTTTACGCAGCGCGGAAATCTGTCTTGACCTCTCACTCATCAGAGAGCGACCTGATGAGATTAGTCTTTTCCTGGCGGGAAACGACGGTCGGCGCCTACGCTAGCCTATCTCTAGTTCAGTTGTTTAGTTCAGTGCAGTTCTTGCTGACCGGAAGATGGAGGTCGAGTGAAGGATATTTTTGCTGGACACTTTTGTGAAAACCATGGTCGTAATTCGCAGTGCGTGTTACTTAAGTGAGGTAAGCATATAACCTATTCTAGCTAATCGCTAAGGCAAGACCTGCAATCCGATGTTGAATTGTTGACTCGCCATCGCCGAAGAAAATGGGTTGTAAAGGCTAGTGGAAACTTGGTTACCCACGTATGGATGCACTTGGCTGGCGCTTGGCGGGCACAGACCACCAACTGTCAGGTTGAGTGCAGCGTAGTTCACATTGCACGCTATATACTGTTGGGTCTGCATCAAAAATGCTACGTAGAATGTACTATTCTAGAGCTGGGACTTGGGAGAGCTGGTTGGTCAAAGGTTACAGGAAAAGTAATGCTTGCCCCGCTGCGTTTGCTAGGTTCGAACTACAACCTTATGATTAGGCTATTTGCACCTATCTTTCATGCCACAACACACACACACACACACACACACACACACACACACACACACACACACACACACACACACACACACACACACACACACACACCACAC
>NW_023596297.1:39927028-39929528 GCF_011947565.3 Pollicipes pollicipes | reverse complement strand
AATTACTCGAGTTCTCAACCTTGAAATGCAAGTGTTAGCCTGCCGGCCCGACCCGCCGCTCGGACCCAGAACAAATTCGGGTCTGGAGAGCCTCCCGTGCGTCGCACGCACTTAAAACTCGTCGGAAATATAAGTTGCAAGGTTTGAAATAGGATGCGAGTTATACACGATTTTGTGAACGTTGTCCAAAGCAGCCGACTGATAGCTCTTAGCTCGTCGATACTACTCGGGTATACCTAGAACACCAACATTTTAAACCTGTCAAAGCTCAACTTAGCACTACAAAACACTACTTAGGTACTTGCTGGACATAGCTCATACAGAACGCCGCTGCTACGGACGCAGCCTCTTTGCGATGCTACTGTTGATACGTCAAAACTGTTCCGAACCAGCCACCGAAGAGCTTCATGATGTGGCTGACGGCGATTGGAGCACCTCTCACTCACTACTCAGATATGCCTGACGGCTATTTTGGAGCACCTCTCATTCACTACTCAGATATGCCTGACGGCTATTTGGAGCACCTATCATTCACTACTCAGATATGCCTGACGGCTATTTGGAGCACCTCTCATTCACTACTCAGATATGCCTGACGGCTATTTGGAGCACCTCTCATTCACTACGCAGCTCAGGCAACGTTTAACATCTTTCGAATTGCGCTGCATAGCAATAAATAAATTAAAGCATGTCTTTGCCCGCTCTCAGTTTTGTGCAGCTTTTTCGTCAATGTTGCAACGGTGCCCGCTAAAGATGGCACTGAATGATCCACTGAAGGACAACGGTTATGGCGAGGACGACACACGCACGGCAGCAACTGAGCCAGTCCGGTCCGGTCCAGACAATCACAGGCACGCCTATCAATATTCAATATTATGGAGAGATAGAGCGAGGCAAGGCATGATTCCACATATGTACGAGCTCGCATTAACTTTCCAGAGCAGTAGGTCTCAAACGCACGCTTCAGAAGGATTATTTCGCACGTTCACCACCGCGCATGGTATGGAAATGACCTGCACTTGGTCGGGGTCAGGCGGTGGCCTGACTCACCCACCTTCTGGTAGGTCCAGTTCTCCTGCTGGCTGGCCGAGCGCTCCTCCCAGCTGAAGGGCTGCGTGCGCCGGCTGGTCCGGCTGCCGCGCGAGCCCGAGCTCACGCCACTCTGAGCCTTCTGCGCCTTCTCGTCCAGCTGCTGCTGCAGCTGGACGCTTCCCTGGCTGCTCTCCAGGCTGCCCGGGCTGCTGCAGGAGCCGCCCAGCTGCCGACCCACGATGCCCAGAGAGGTGAAGGTGGCGTCCAGCTCGTCCAGCTGACTGCTGAGGTCGGCGGCTGAGGCAGCGCGAGCGTCACCGCCGCTGCCGCTACCGCCGGCGGTGCCGACGGCGGGCGCCGGCGGAGCGCGGCGGACGGTCGGTGCGGTGCTGCGGCGAGCTGACGGACCCGCACCGCCACCGCCAGCTGTCTTCCGCCGCTGCGGCGAGCGCTGGCGAGTCGGCGTCTCCACCTCGAACGCCTCTGTCGGCTCATCGCTGCTCGAGGGCCTCTCGAACGCCTGCACTGGGCGTGGGCCGGCCTGGCCCGCCTTGCTCGAGCCGGCGCCCATGGCGGTCGGATCAAGGCTGTGCTGGCTGTCCCGCGACCGCGAGCCCCGCGGGGCCGGTCTGGGCACCTGCCGGCACGGGCTCCGTCCGTCTCAGAGGCGCCTCACTGGGCCGCGCCGCCGCCCAGGCTCATGGTCGGTGGCGCAGCGGACCACCCGCGGAGTCGCCGCGGCGCGACGGCAAACCCCTCCCGCTGTCCGCTCCCGCACGCCTCCTGCCCCCCGGCCAAGGCTCGACAGCACGTCCTGGCGCGCACACGGTCGGCGGGCGTCTCGGACGCGGCGTCGGCCGTGCGCGCGTGCCGGCGCCGCCGCAAGGATCGATCGGGGCCTGTGTCGCGCGAGCGTCGCCTGAGAGACCGCGATGACGTGCATGGACAGACCTTGGTGAGCTGGTGCACGGAGCGGGGTGCGGATCGGAAGGGACGCGGCCAGGCTGGCCAGAGGCCGGGGCCAGGGCCAGGGTCGGGTCAGACATGCCAACGGGCCGGACAAGTCAGATCAGCCAGCAGTGGCAGTGCGCTGTCGAACACACCAGAACAGCATTGTGTGTACAGACAGTGCCGATGCAGGTCAGACGCCGACCTGTCTGGTTGGTCAGATGGAGGGCCTGCGCAGACACTGCAGTGTCTAGTCATACAGGTTAAATATCACTGTTCGGTCCAACAGGACGAAGCAGTGTGCAATCCGGCGGGTCGGACAGTGCACATCCGGTCAGACAGGCTTTTTAGGACCGTTTCAAGCTAGACAGATATTAGTGTTTCGCAAGACTGTTCGGTGCCACCACACTGGCAGTGTCTCAGATTGTGTTCGGCCGTTCACCGGTCGTGTGTTGGCATGCGTGACACTTGGAAAATCAGGTAGTTGCAAGGCCATTAATAAAATGGTACCACTTACGAC
>NW_023596297.1:39902752-39926253 GCF_011947565.3 Pollicipes pollicipes | reverse complement strand
CGGGTCCGCTTCCCGCTGGCCGCTGGTCGGCGGAGCTGCTTTAGTTCTGCGCCGTGTGGTCAAGAGAACGATCGTTGGCCAACGGAATGAGGCACGGCTGTGTCCATGGGAACGGAAACGTGGGAGTCGACCGTGTGCATTACCGGCTCCACTGCTGAGGTTTGTCCCAGCCTCTCATTTTGGAGGCGTTTGGATTACTCAAACAGGCTCGTGGGAGCTAGCCGACCATTTAAAGTCTGGTCCAACGGGGTGGCTGATCGGGAGAAAGGAGCTCCTTACCGCGTCCGCAGCGGCTACGGCGCAAACTATTTCGTACCTGCAAGCACTTCAATTTAATGCACGTATTTATCGGGCAGTGTTTTCGCGTTCCAAAGTATCAGTTTCCAGTCTTTTTTCACCTTCATTAGCAAGAATCTGCATCACAAATCGGCCACTGAGATCATCAATAATGTGAACAATCTTGGCGCCGTTGTCCGGGCAGTTTGTAAGCGCAAGGAAAGTTGAATGCTGATGAGATAGATGATCACGCATTACAGAGTCATACAGCATCAGCACTCGGTTAGCATAATACCATTCCATGTTTCGGCATGTTCATACGCGCAGGCAGCGTCGTAGAAATTCGATGTGGCACCAAAACATTGGCATGCGTCGTGCTCGGCGCTATTCGATCGTCTAGAAACGTTAGTGTCCTCCTCATCCAGAGCCCCTGTTTGCTTGAAATGCGCCTCCGTGCCTTTCATCGGACACAGAGCTTGCCAATCATTTCAGCTCGGGTAACCAGCTATCGGCAGTGACAGGCTGTTGTGGTTGAGCCTGCCCAGCAGCCAGCAGCACTTCCCTGTTTTGACGTGAGCGTTTGAGACGATATGGACGTCACAGTGTACTACTGGCGGCTTATATTGAGACGTGAGTACACTCGCCTCAGGCGGACGTGAATGCCCTGTTGTGTCCCTAATCCGCCCTGGTGCTGTCACATTGTCCCGTCCGACAACGCGTGAGAAGCGAGGGGCCGCGACACTTCCGGCACAGCCCGCCTGTTGCCGAAACCTCGTCCATTGTCCCCGCACGGCGCAAGGACAGTGGCCACAGAACGATCACAAGTTGATGCCAGAGCGGGAGCCGTCGTGTCGGCGCCACGCTCCAGCCCCACCCACTCGAGAGCCCCACCTCGGCGACGCCAGTCGAACAGCGCGGACTCACCTCTGCCGCCGGGTCGGCACCCGCGCCCCTGTCAGTCCGGCTCTCCTGCGTCCGCTCTCGTGCGTGTCACTCGCGGCTGGCGTCGCCGTCACGTGCCGCGCGCCGCATGTCTCGGGTGCTCCACACGTGTGGCGCCGCGCCGCCGACCGCCGGCCGACTGCGGCGCGCCTCGCTTTCCTGCGGCGCCGCGTCGCGCGCAGTGAAAGGAAAATAGCGGCGCCGCCAGCGGCCGTACGCGTGCCGCCGCCGGCCGCGCCGCCGGCCGCCACCTGACGAGCTCTCGCGCCGCCTTAACATGCACTAATTGCAGTGCCGATAGAGATGCCTGCTCACGCTGCCGGCTGCGGAGGAACGGCCGCCGCGGGACGGGGCCGCTGGGGTCTGCGGTGGGGGCGACGGCACGCGCTGGCCGGCAGCGACGGCCTTAATGGTCCTTTGTGGACTTGGAACGTGTTGCAGGGCGGCCATTGTGGGAGACGCCCGCAATGCTTGAAAGCATTGTTCGACGTCTGCGGGATTCTCGAACTGTTTGCTGCGAGCGGGTAGGGTCCAAGGCTGCGCCACCGCAGCCACCGGGCGAACGGCGAGAGGCGGATTATGGCCACTTCACAGGAGACGGTGTGGGAGCTGGCAGCCGAGCGCCGGCATCAGCTGAGCCGACGGGGTGTCGTCACTGGGGCTTTACAATGCTCCCAACTTCTGAGGATTCATGGCGTTGCCTGTGTCCCACCCTGACAGGAAGGGTGGCAACATCTGAGTATCGGAACCCAATACCTCTGGTTTCCAGCCGACAGTGTATAGCATGCTGTATGTCCGCATAAGTGAACCTTTACAAGAGCATGCAGTAACTATATGGCAGCCATTGAGTTGTAAGGAGCATTAACTACCAATTAGTAACACTTTTCAGACTAGCAGTTGCTTCAGCCTCGAACACTTAATGAAGAGCAGAGAAGTATCGATCAAGTGCGCTGCAAGGACGAATGATCTGTGGTCGACCGGAGCATGTCGTGTTCTGCGACGCGTCCAGCGAGACAGAGGCATTCAAACACCGCCATCCATGCTCCTGTTGTTGATCACCATCGGAGTGGAATAGCGCCGTCTGAATGGGATCTCTTCCCGTTCCCTGAGCCGGTCAACGGACTCCAGCACATGCGGCCCGCACATCAAGACAGCTAGATGTTGGACGGCAGCAGACAAAAGCCGAACGCTTTTAGACCTATTCTCTTACATAAACCTGAGGTGATAACAACAATGTAAGAACGATATATTTGATGACAACCAATTTTGGTACCTGGATCTTTCACCTGCCGAAAGAAGTTTGACGAAACGTAAGGGTGATCGAGCATACCCAAAAAAGTTTATTAAAGCTGAGTATGCCCTAGTGTGTCATAATGCCTGGATAAAAAAGACATCATGTCAACTTTTGCCGACGTCTATCTATCTATCCATCTATCTATCTATATATCTATACATAGATAGATAGATGGATAGATAGATAGATAGATAGATAGATAGATATAAATATATATATATATATATATATATATATATATATATATATATATATATATATATATATATATATATATAGATATAGATATAGATATAGATATAGATATAGATAGATATAGATATAGATATAGATATATATATATATATATATATATATATATATATATATATATATATATGTGTGTGTGTGTGTGTGTGTGTGTGTGTGTGTGTGTGTGTGTGTGTGTGTGTGTGTGTGTGTGTGTGTGTGTGTGTGTGTGTGTGTGTGTGTGTGTGTGTGTGCATGTGTAACCAGCTTGCTCACTAGATCGTGACTAGCATCAAAATATACCCATTCAATATACCTTTTGTGTAAATACGCAACGCGTATCACAGCTAACAACGCTGTTTTGCCTAACATTTGCCTTGTTCTGCCTAACATTTTTAGGCAGAACATATACAGGTACGGCGTACCCCATGATGGTCTAGCGTACTGACAGCTTCATGGTTTCTTTGACATCTAGCTCGCAAAAGAACTTTTTATCTTGCAAAACATGACCCTTCTCGATTCCTCATACAAGGGCATTCATTTAACGTGGCACTCAAGTTTTCGCTTTTAATTTAAGCTGCTTGTGCAGGACGTACTCCTCGCATGATTTGAGTTTTAGTGTAAAAATGCGCTGGAAGAATGTGCGGCGCTAAGCGGCATGGCTTCCTTACATTCATTTGAAATTGTGACTAAATTAAATGCACGTGTAGATTTTTGGTGGGTCGGATTGCCTATATATATATATATATATATATATATATATATATATATATATATATACTTTCATGGGCAAAGTTAGGAGGCAAGTTGTTAGGAGGCAACGAAGCGTTGCTCGTGAAAAACTACACCAGTTTGTGCGAGCAGATGTATTTAGATAGCCTCGGTAACAAGACAGGCTTGTCGTATGTGCATGTTGTTAGAATTGTCACATGTAAAAATTTGCACAAGAGAAGGAGCTGTCTTTGCTAACCTTGTGCAATCTTCCAGTTTAAACTGATGAATGCAATGCTATCGCGTTAATTTGTATTCACCTGTCTACGAAGATATAACTAGAGGTAACGAATAGCATTACATCATAGATCGAGCAACCGCGACTATATATATATATATATATATATATATATATATATATATATATATGCATATATATATATATATAAATGTACCATAATCTGACTTGTATTCATATTTATGGGCACTCATGGATTGATAGGACATTACCTCGTCATTGACAAGCCACTTTCTGTGATTGGATTTCAATTTACAGCATTTAAGAGTGTTCGTACATTATTACATGCAATGTTCAATATTTGATTTTCCTCTAGACCATACTTCATTGTAGTTGAGATACGAATAATAAGTCTGAGAACTAGCGCAAACAACAGGGACTAACCATAAGTCGGAACTAATGCCAGGGTTTACGGGCGCAATCACATGCGCCAGGGAGCCGCTGAACGGCACGGGGCCCAGAATTCTCACCAATGAACTGTAAGAAAGGCAGAAGAACTATTATGAACCCTAGACCATGTTCACGCTCATAATAGTTTATCCATTAGGAGAAATTAGCTGCCATTTCCGTCACTGACGGCCCAAGCCTGCGCCATCGCTGTGATTACAGCTGTGATGACTACCCGTGACCTGGCGCGCGCCTCCAGCGGTCGCCAGCGCCAGTGCCGGGCCCGGCACGGCTAGCGCCCGCCTCACGCGGAGAGAACGCACGCGGTGCTAATGAACCGGCCGTGGGAGCCGGCCGGCCTCGGGGCGTGCGCCGGCGACGGCGCGGCGCGAGCTTTCGCCGCCGCCGCCGCCGCCGCCGCCGCCGAGGCCCACATGTGACATCGGAGGCTTCTGAGGTCCCAGGGACGCTCCGGCACCACTGGATGGCTGCTGCCTCTGATCATTGCAATGGAATTAATTCCCGCACCGCGGCTCTGCATATCTGGCCTCAGGTCGCCGGCGGTTTTTCAGCGGCCAGGAGTGCCCCCGTCCCGCCGGAACCGCAGACTCTGTCGGCTCGGCGCCGTTACCTGGCCGGCCCTCTGGGCAGCAGCGCTCTAGCCTGTCACCGCGGCCGGCGGGGGGCAGCACCCGCCGTCGCGCCGACAGGTCGCGCACAAACGCGGCGCGGCGGCCCCGTGCTCAGGCCGGCGCCCCCGCCAGCCCGAGCACGCCCCAGCGAGCGCCGCCCCAGCGCACGCACTGGGGCGGCGCTCGCTGCCCGCGCACGGCTCGTGGGCACGCACAGAGCAGCCGTGGTACGCACTGCGCCATCACCGGGCGTGACGTCGCACCTGACGTCAGCGGTGGTCACAGCGCAGCCGCGCCTGCCGAGTCGGGTGCTGTTTTGTACGCGTGCTTTGATCCGTTACCGTCTAGGTGCGCCATCCATAGGTTCATAGAGGTTTCTGACCCGACAAAGTCTTTGCTGTAGGGCCATAGCTTCCTTCTAAATGACGCACGCCTTAGAGGCAGTTTCCACATCTGTATGGGTTTTTGAACTAAAATAGCCATCTTGCTCATTCGGTGCAGTTCACAGCCCTGCTCTTCTTATGATTTAAACTCTTTTAGTTTCTGAGCTATACGCCCGCGAAGATGTGCAGACCTTTTGGGGGAGGCTATTTTAAGGTTACGTTGGCATCCATGACACCATACTAACATCATTGAGCTATTTTCATTCCGTTAGTCATACGGCGATCAAAGCCAAGCAAGCAACGGATTGGCGATTCGTTCATATCTGGCGTCTGTGGGCACAATTTCCAGATATAGCGGTCGCAGGCTCTCAATTAATGTTGTGCAAGGTATGATGATGCAATCGAACAATAATGCATTGAGGAGTATGTCCTCTAGATCGAGAAATTGTGCTGTGCAGAAGAGGCTTTTCCTCTTAAAAGTATACAAATAGTTATAAGTGGGCTTATGTCAAGATATTTGATGCTTGCTTCAATGTCTTCAAATGTGGGCCATTCCTTTTAGTGTTTTCACTCTTCGACGCTCGACAAAAAGTACGAGAAAAAAAAACAACCAGTCTGGTCAACTATGGAATGATAACTACTGACCGGACCCACGCACCTTAGTGACCCCGCTGTGGATGCGCCCACGTTCGGCCGTGCTATTATCGGCCTAATGGGGGCCACTTATGCAGCTAATAGGTGGCGCTCCGCCTCCCGACCGGGCAGGTACACGGCTGTGTACGCACAGGGCGGCACTGGCTCGATTGATGGATTTTCGGCGCCTGGAGCAGAAATTTGACGTCCACCGCCTCCGGCAGGTCATGTACGAGTCCAGAGCGGCCCGTCGCCAGCGGAAACACAGCAGCGCCGCCACAGTGAGAGTGGTCCGGGAGGTATTACGGCTATGTTTTAGGACGAGGTCGTTTGCCGAGTTTCATACGCTCGCCCGAAGGACGCCCTATAGTGATGGTGGCGCGTGCGCCTGAAATTAAACGCCACGTTTCGTTTTAAGTGGAGGCGTCGTCAAAGAGCTTTATGCCCAAACATCCGGTTCAAGACTCACGGTATTTTCCACTTTGATGAATATAATTTATGACGGTGGTTTGTCCGCCGAGGTTTTGAGTCGATCACAACTACAAGACAATACTGCTGCCGCCTTTGTCGCAAGAAACACTCACTATGTGGGCCGACTCACCTGCAAGGCTGAAAACGCAATTAATGTCGTACTTGACTTGTTCTTTTATCAGTAACAATGCGACGACCCTGCGTTTTCTGTTATGCTCGGTTGTTAAGGTGGCAAAAAGTGCAGCGATTTCAAGCGAACGCTCAGTTAACCGCCGTGCCGTTTTTATGCTCCGGCAGTCCCGTTCCCACATGTTTTCGCTGCCCATGCCTGTCTGCGCATTTTTTCGCTGCCCATGCCTGTCTGCGCATTTTCTGCAATCCAGAAAATTGCAGCCGAACCGGGTCAGCTGTCTAACCGGTGAAACCAAGAGGCGGCATCTCTGGCGCTGGAAACCCTCCGACAGCGGCCACGCCGTACTGCTCCTGCGCCATTGTTCGTCGTGGTAGGCATCTCCAAGATGGATGACGGGCAAGCCGTACGGAACAACGCATTCGTCACCATCTAACCGCTCAGAGGATGATTGTTTCCCGTGCGGCGTGTCCGGTGAAATAGCTCGGACTCCGGCCCTGCACTGGGTGGTCGTTAATTATATTTCTCGATTGGTTTTTGGCGCGGCAAAGGGTCAAGGGTCAGATACAGGAGTCCTCCGGGTCATGAGCGATGAGTAATTAGCATTCATCAGCATCAATGAGGCCTCGTCTACGATGGCAGTTGAGTGCAGTGTAGAGAGTTAATAAGTGTGTCATTTGGCTGGATATCGTATGCGATACATTACGGAATGGTGCCGCGCCACCCGTGTGGGGCGTAAAAACAAGCACATTCTTAAATCAGAATGTGCCCCTCTTAAATGCTATCAACCTAATGCATATGAACAAATACTGAATCCAAGAAAAAAAAACCTGCAATGACTTTGCTAGCATAGCGTATAAGGACTCTCCCAATCAAATGCTAGGTGTAAGCGTATGCATGTCCAGGGACCTTTAAAACCTATCGCTTGTGTACAGTCTGAAGATTACATTTGCATATTCAGTGACTCAGAATTGACGAATCGGTAGTGACGACGAAATGACGCAAGCACGGCTGGAACGATGACAAGGACATTTCCACTCAGTAGGTGCTGATTGTATTCCATGAGTTACGGAGATGGATAACGCAACAACATTTTTTACGCACTGACGCTGACTACATCCGGAATATGACATCGATCGTTTCATTAAAATATCATTATAGATTACGCTCAATGTGTTGGGCAGAAAGAGCACGTCGGCGGTGTTGGTGTTATTTGGTGCTCAATGGTGGTTGACCATGAGGTCATTTTGCGCCCACTCGAGCACCAGCCGCTTCTTCTGTAGTGTCAGGTTATAGACGCGTTAGTCGATTCTTACTAGGCGGTTGCATCGGCACAACTCTGCCATCCCGCCCCCCCCCCCCCCTCATTATCCCCCTTTTCTGATGACACAGCGTGGCATCAGAAAAACGTGTACGTGGTGTAGGTAGATAAGCCCTAAGTGCAGCCTAGCCCGCACATCTTCCTGCAAGCTGCTTTCTATGTGGCAGGGCCGCAGACGTCAAGTGGGGGCCTAACCCGCCAGAAGAAGTGGAGGCGCTAGTCACAATCCGTCTGCCACGCGTCACTGACGTCCGTGAAGACCACAGCATCTCGAGCGAGTACATAGGCTGGTGGCGGTCCCCTCCGGCGCGCAGCAGCCTCCGCTAGCCGTTCGTTCCGTGACCCATTATCCTAACGTTGTCGGGGATCTTCATTAAGGCGATACGGGTATTTGCATTGCTCAATCGTAACAGTCCCTTTTGGATATATCGTGTCAGAAAAAAATGGTCGTGAGATGAAGAAGTTGGGTCCAGTCATAAGCCCAGTTCAGTCGTCCAGTCATGTATGATGCAAACCTAAGTTATAGCAAAAAATTGCACACCTAGTAGATTGTAAGTATTATGCTAAAATGCGTTTAATGGACCTAGTTCTGTCCTGCCTCAATTGCCCAGAGAGCCAGTCTTCCCGGGCTCTTAAATCAGGACTATGACTGCTTTCGGCAAGACTCTAGAAATTCACATGAGATAAACAGGTCCAAACAGAGGGAGAACGGTTCTTCCTTCCGACGGTTTATCATGTGAATATGTATTGTAGCTGGACTGGATGACGCACTCGGCTTTCGTCAGAACGGTACGAGTTTCATACTAGTGAATGGAGTGTCGTGCCCAAATAAGCCTGAAGCAGGAAGCCGGAAATTCATCGGCGGTGACTCACACTTTTGCTTACGTGTGGGACTCATTGGACTGCGTAGTCTAAGTCGGTACTGCAGTGCGGCGGTCACACCCAATTTATTGGACACTTCCATCTTCTGTCACTTGGTCTGCATCTTCCTGCCACTTCCAGCTCTGTGGCCGCAGTTGGAAAGCTCCGATTGGAGATGTGATTGGCTTGTTGTCAATTGTACTGAATGTGCATGGTGCAGTGCTCAGTACACATTTAGGCTTCCTGATGGTGCACAGGATCCGCGACGCTACGCCAGCCGAGTGCTTCCAGAACGGGTGAAATGTGGTCGCTGCGGCGGACACTACTCTCTAGCCTGGCTGCGAAGTCTGTCACCCCTTGTACCCTGTCTAGGTGACGCTCGGCCGCTCCACCTCAGATGGACAGGCAGCAGAGGATGTGGGGGAAGACGTCCATTTGGACAAGGAACTTCAGAATCTCAGGAGTGAAGTGGCGCTGAATTTTGAACAGGGCCAGGACGATTGCGTTACAGTGCCGAACGGTCGCGGAGATGTGAGGCTGCCAGGTGAGGTGATGGTCGGGGAGTACACCCAGCACCTTCTTTCAAGATGATGGAGGATTTTCTGTGTCAAAGATGTTGATGTGGAAGTTGTCGGTATTTGTGATGAAGGGTTTGGCACCGATCAGCATGAAGTCTGTCTTTTTGTCATTCATTTTAAGGCTATTTGACTGAAACCAGTTTTGAAGGCACTGATTCGACTCCTCGGCGCGGTTTTCAGGCTCCACAGGCCGACGACACCGGGGGTGGATGAGTCAAGGGAATGTGCGCCATCGGCGTAGGATAGTAGGTGGCCGTGGGGTAGAAAGCTGAATAGGTCATTGCTAAGGATGAGGAACAGGATTGTGCCAACAAGGGATCCCTGGGCCACCCGTTGAGATAGAAATAGGGTAACCGAGCCACCACTAACCACCTGCTTCCGGCCGCTCAGGTAGTACCGGAACCATTCCGAGGCCACCTCGCGTCGTTCAAGCTTGCTGAGGAGGACGCCGTGATCAAAGCTGTCAAATGCCATACCAAGGTCGATCGCCTTTAAAGACGCGACACGGCCGTTGTCCACAGCCCCTGCCTGCCATCCGACAGCGTCGATAAGGGCGCCCTCCGTCAAGTGACGTGGACGGCAGGCATATTGTGGTGGCGTCAGTACATGGCTGGCAAGATGCGAGCAGCGAACAGCCGACCTTCTCGGTACTTTTCAACAGTACAGAGAGAATAGAAATTGGTCAAAAGTTATTCAGGTCTAAGTGATCGCCCGACATGAACACTGGGGTGATGCACGCGATCTTACAGATGGACAGAAAAGTGCGTGGCGTAATAAAAAAGTCGACAAGTTGTTGGAGATGAGCGCCGCTTGCAGGGAAACACTTTTTCACTGTATAAAGTGCTACGCCATCGACGCCATTGAAGCCGACGCGCTCATCTTGCCGATGGCTGCAGAAAGCTCCGGTAGAGTGTCTGAATGCACGGAGAACGCCGAGGCACAGACACGGTACGGGCGCGGTCCAGCCGGGGGCGCACCCGCACCGCCACGCAGCCCCGCCGCCCGCAACAATGCGGGCGCCAACGGCAGCGAGGTGAGCTTTGAGTGCGTTGGCCCGGGTGTCCACGTCGTAATCGGGTGTGTTGCACCCACTGGCTAGCTGCAGTCTTAACTGCTTGAAGCGGCTCCAGAAGTCTCGTCGCTCTGTTAGCAGAGCTTTGCACAGGTAGGAGTGTCGCGCGGGAGCGATCAGTCCCTTCACTCCGCTACGGCGCCGCTCGTACACGCGGCGCGCCTGTGTGGTGTAGCTGCGCTGCCAGGTCTCGGGGGCGCAGTCGCGCTCCTCCGTAGCTGTGGAGGGGTCGCTATCTCCACGCAGTCGTGGACAGCCGGACTGGCGTGACGTCACGGCGATGGTCGGACAGTGAGCGTCGACTGCGACGTTCCACACTTCCATAAATGCGGCCACCTTGTCATCGGCAGTGCCAGCGGCGTAGAGCGCCTCCCAATCGGCGAGGAGCAGACTCAGGTTGAACGCGTCCCAGCCGACGCGTTTCCCAGGTCGCAAGGTGGTAGTGACTGACCGAATCCCTCAGTGCACTGTGTGCTCTATTTGTGACCGGCGCCGAGTCCTCCCAACGTCAAACTTGGGCTGTTCCGAGCGGTGTCGGCTCATTACATTTGCCACGCGTCCGACTGGCCGACACCCAGCGGCATTTTCTGTACCGCGCCGCCGCCGTGTGGAGCCGGCTATTTGCGGCGGCCGTTCGCGCTCCCTCGCGCCGGGCGTTCTTGACTGATTTAAATCGCTGACTCATTGACTGAAACTGCTTTTACCGGTGTGCATATGTGTATCTCGGTGTGCTGTGCGTGTTTTTGTTGTGCGGCGAAGAGCAGAACAACCACCATGTGGATGCGCCTTCAATAAAATAAATGTAGATGTAAATGTACAAAGCGCTATAGTTCATACAATATAAGCACTGCCTTCGCCAAGCCCGTTCTGGCCTCACGTTTGGTGCCGATCACCAAAAGGCGGGGTTCTACGGGGTGCGGGTGATGCCGCAGGAATGCACGACATTGCTGTTTCAGGAACTGTGGACGCCACCGGTTTTGTAAGAAATGTTTCACTGTCGCTTTCGTCAGTTGCACTGCCATTCCGACGCACGTCGGTAGGCCCCTGCTAGTCAGGCCAACTCCGACGCACGTCGGTAGGCCCCTGCTAGTCAGGCCAACTCCGACGCCCCTCGGTAGGCCTCTGCTAGTCAGGCCGTTGTGGATTCCAGCTGGGGAGCCTCTTACCTAAGTGTACAGCGTTTATCCTAAGCTATGGATGTTTGTGTTTAGACCACACAGGGTCTTAACGTTCAGCGAGCGTTCGAGACGCCGGCCATGATCATTAGGGATCATCAGTAACAAAACCGAGCGAGACAAAGAAATTCTTTGGCGCACGTGTCCAAAAGTACACGACATAGCAAAAGTTCTTCCCCAAAACTTAAATTCGTGAGGCGCGAGTCGATTGAAATATCACCGGAAACCGACGCCCGGCGTTGCAGTCACCCTATGATGAGCGGCCTTCGCCACCGCAGGCAACACCAAGCCGTGGGCAGCAAGCGACACAAAATACTTTTGCGTATAGAAACGATGCTACCGAACGCTCTTTAAGCCGTCGTACGAGAATGCCCCGATCTGAGGTCTAATATGCGAATCAGACATTGCCCGATCCATTGCCATTTGGGGAAAGCTTTATAAGCTGTCTAGTGTGAACTCGTTGTACGAGTGTGCTGGTTAGCATTGCTTTAGACTTCCACTTCTCGAAGGCAACTCTTGTGATGCAAACAAAGCTATGTATAGCATGTGACTCAGAATATATTGTCTGGTGTACACCGTAATACGTACGGCAAGTTCTGCTGCCTGTACCACGGAGGGAGGGGAGGGGGGGGGTTGACCGGAATCGCCTGTTCGCGGACCATGCGGTTCTCATCCCTCACCATGTCCAGCATCAGCTGCTCCGGATGGACCCAGTACCCGTCACGCCGGAGGACTGGCTGCACCGTGGCCTATGTGTGCTGCAGCAGGTCGCGGAGCAGCGCTATGCTCCGGAACAAGTTGCGCAAGCCGAAGCCGCAGCCGCTGTTTTGCCGGATGGTGAACCATATCGACATATAGTGGCCGACCACGCCCTGGACGACGTTGTTGAGAGCGCTGCTGGAGGTCTCGGTAGAGATGTGAACTAGGAGCAAACGAGCGGAGAGTGTCAACCATCTGAAAACAAAAGCTAATATTTTAGAACAATTCGCTACGAACTTAGCATTAGATCATAAACAAATTATTGCGCCTCTTTAGTGCATGTAATTATGCCGATATCCAGAGTCCTTAAATGTGACGGAATACATATGAACAAGTATGCTAGTAAGCGTGAACTACCCAGCAAATGATGCGACATACTACAGGACAAGGTACAATAATAAGTAAATGCTCAACGGTGAGCACATGAAATATCAATCGATACCTGAACATTAAACACTCATTGCTGTAAATTCGAAGATATGCGTTTTCGTATTTACCTGACATGGTTCGACGGCTCGATTCGCCGCTGGGCTGCCAGGTTTCGGACAAAGCCGTTTTGAACGCCGGAGGCCAGAAGGTACAGGAGCTGCTGACTGGTGCTCAGCTGCTGAATCAGGTCGATCGGCAGGTTTGGCACGTGGCCCCACCTAGGCTTGAATGCCACAACGTCCCTCTCCCAGACCTCTCCGGCACAGGTCTTGCCGATGGGTCTAGAAACATTTCGATCCCGTGGTCGTGCTGTCTAAGCTCAGCAGCAGATGGAGGAGGTTCAGCTCGTTGCCGTGCAGCTGGCAGATAAACCAAAGTACGGGTGACTCGGCGGCCAGCTCAGACAGCTGGAACACGTCGCCTATCATTACAGTGTTGACGGCCGTGCCATCGCAGTCGAGCACATTTACGTGACCGTCGCACTGCGGGCTCACGGAGTGTAGCTCGTTGAACAAGTGCAGGGCGCGGCCGAATTCGGACGTAAAATGAGCCACGTAGCGGCTGCCTGGCTCAGTGATGACAATCACATGTTTCTCGACGGCATTCATCTGGCTCCGTGTGGCTCAAGTAGCTCCTACCTTCGCGGCCGTCGGAATATAGGATGGCTAAACCTGACTCGTGGATTGCTTCAAAAATTTTAACGAGCCGTCTCCCCTCTCGCTCTGTCTCTTACGCAGCAAACCTGCTTAGGATCTACGATAATTGATTCCAAGTAGCCAGTCCGACTCTGCTGTCTTGTTGAAAGGCGTTGGTGCTAGCAGAGCGGCCCGGTTCGAGCCACTGTAGCTGTCAGCCGCCAAAGCGGTGTTAGTCAGATCGTTGACGCTATATTCTACAGTGACAATGGTCTCAACCGGAACCAACAATCGGCGTCGTCGCCACCTTCTACCATGTGCGGAACTGTGTAAGAATCCGTGCTCTCGGCTGACTCGCCAGCACTGAGACCACTTGGTCCTGGAGCAGGCCCAGGGTCAGTACTAGCAGCCAGCGCTGGCTCAGCAGGCGGCGCGGGCTTAGCAGTCGGCGGGGAAAGCGATTCAGGTTCAGCAGCAGACACCGCTTCACTGGCGGCCGAACCACGACGCTCCTGGGGTTGTATGGTCATCCTCCGCACCTCGCGAGCCTCCCTAGTCACAGTTGTATCCCGGTCATATGACCCCAGGGTAAGCTTGCGGTGCCTGCGCTGACCCTTCATGGCAGCCTCCTCCTGATACCTCGTGCAGGCAACTGGTCATGGAAAGCTGCACTGAGGCTTGCACTTGAGTTTTGTGACATCAGGGAGCCTTTTTTAATTTCGCGGTGGCGGCATTGCTGTCACTCTTTCTTCCTTTGATTTCTTGCTGATAGCTCTGTTGGGAGCATATCAATCCCTCTCGATCAAGTGTCACGTGTTTTAGATCACGAACAGGAATCGCTTCGTTGGTCCACAGTACCCTGATTTCTACCGTCGTGGTCTTGAAGATGATATTAGTGAGATTCCTCTTCGATTCGCTCAGACACCTGATGTATCTCAGTGCTTTCCCGTAGTCGGCAGTTGGTGGTGGGACGGTAGAGCCGGGTGGCCTGTCACAAAATGTTCTGTGCGCGGCCGTGTGGCCTTTGACATGTTTATGCAAGTAATTGTTCGAAAGAAAAGCTTCGGTACCGACAATACTACACTAATAAACTCATATGTCCCACGCAAAAAGCACATAAATTGCAAACCAACATCACAATGATGCGTTAGCTAACCCGGTGTGCTGGAACATTCTCATAACTGCACAGCTTTGAGTTTCGCCAAAAATTAATGTTCTTTACTAAAAAGTTGGCTTAAATGCTGTTTGGCGGTGTTTTGCTGGTGATCTCCATGATATCTATTTCATACTTAATGACCAAATACCAGTAGTGCGGAAAGTGGCGGCTTTGAAGATTGTTGGAGGAAGATCCCAGTGCATATAATAGGTGGTGCTAGTATCGAATACGCCTTTTTTTAGCCTATCAAAAAAAAAACTGCTCCCGCCTCACGAATATCGACGTTGGTGCGGTGCGACAGACCTGAAAGTTGATCATAAATCCGTGTGCCAAGGAAAATTTTTGTCTCAGCTGATTTCAAAAGGTTCACCCCCTCGATGACACACCCTAATGATCTTGGCCTTTGTAAGATGACATTACGCTTCATGTTGAGGCATGTGTCAGGGGATAGCTTGGTTCAATTGTGCGTATGCCACCGTTGGGTTACGATACAATACAATATGCATGTGTTGAGGTCCGAAATGCTGATCATCAATTCGTTGTAAAAACGCTGGTGACATGCTACTGACGCGCGATCACCGAGTGCGCGGCTAACTGGTGGGCCCAGTGACCCTTTCGGCGAATGGGAAGGGATCACTGGTGACTGTATTCTGCTCGCGCAGCTGAGACCGAGCTGGTAGCGTGCCGGCATATACGGTGGGTGGCTCCTGGGGGAGCGATCACCGGAGGTAGCCGAAAGGTCCCTTCCCGCCTCTGGTATACGAGAAGAAATGGTGGCCTTTGGAGGGTACTCGTTGACGTGGAGCGTGCCTGGCCCAACTGCTCCGGGAGGGGGGGGGGGGGGGCACAGGATACCGCCTCTCTAGCACAAGTTGGGCTTGAGCCAAGTTGGGCTAGAGCGGACAGCGAGAGGGCAAGAGCCCCGTAGATCACGGTCCGCTCTACCTCTTCCCAGGAGGATTTACTCCTGCCTTGGGCCTCTCCCTCCATCCGACGGCCCGATCCCCACCAACAGCTCCATCCGACGGCCCGATCCCCCCAACAGCTCCATCCGACGGCCCGATCCCCACCAACAGCTCCATCCGACGGCCCGATCCCCACCAACAGCTCCATCCGACGGCCCGATCCCCACCAACAGCTCCATCCGACGGCCCGATCCCCACCAACCAGCTCCATCCGACGGCCCGGTTCTCCCGGGCTGTGTCTCATTAGGTGTAGCTTCTGCCACAGATCTGCCACGGTGCCGAGGCTGTGGTGTCCCACCTCCCTGCTATGGATGTGGTCGAGCTGAAAGACATTACGTGTAATTTTCCATAGGCTTCTAAACCAATCATCGCCCATACCTTCTCCTTAGGAACGTCCATCAATGGTCGCTACCTACACTTTACTAGAGCGTGCCGGTGTGGTTTCGTTGTGCGGGCTTTCCTAAACGTTTGCGGAACGAGAATTAACCCTTGACCTTGACCTTTTGACTCAGGATTTGTTTCTCGCTCATTGACTCCGAACATTTTTCAAAAGCTGACAAGTGCACTTTCCCGCGGTTGGAGCAGTTCAGGCACTCCGGCGTGCAGCTCCGGGCAGTTGGAGCAATTTAGACACTCCGGCGTGGAGCTCCGGATGTGGTGTCCTACCTCAGCACATTTTGATTCATGTTGGCCCCTTTTAGCCCCTGCCCGTGAAATGCCTGGGAAGTTGGCTTTTTTAGCAGGTGATGGGGTTGGAACGTGCTGTATAACCAGAATGGGTTGCTAGCCGGCCGTGATTCTATCAGGCAGACGCAAGGTTAAATGTCAGGCCGACGGCACTGGTGTGCACGAGTCCCCCTCTCCCGAACACTACGCCATTCTTTGGCAGTCCATCCGCGATTGTCCATTGATGGCTTTTCCAGTCTACTGCTGTTCAGCCACAGCCAGCGATGGTCCCTGTAGTCGAGCTGTTGGTGCGGCGCGGCTGCGCGGTCGCGGCCACGCTCACGGCCCCAATCTCCTGTAGCCTGTCATGAAAGCTATCCGTCACCTAGCATCCTCCCAGTTCACTCGTCCTTCGGGACCGAAATTTGTCTCCCCAGTCAGCATACCGTAATACGTCTTTTGGGATTCCAAATTTAACAAACTCTTGCATGCGCTGAGAAAGATTCATCTTCGCTGCGATAGGTTTTGTCTTACAGTGGAGCTTGGCTGAACGAACAATCAGGAACATGTGGCAGCGACACGTTTATCTCAGCATCAGTTGTGGTTTGGGGTGTTGGCTGTGAACTAGTTATCGCACTTACTGGTTGTATGTTTCAGCGTGTTTAGTTTTGCATCCACCACGGGCCGCAGCGGAGGGCAAGCCACCTCAAGCGAGGACACCGCCAGCTTACCAGCGCTCTTTATTTAGGCTGATGCGCCACCGGATACGAATCTGTGACGGAAAATGTTTCGTCCCTCAGGTAGCGGCTTCCCACCTACCCCCCCCCCCCCCCCCTCCCCCCCCCCCTCCACCCACTCTCCCGCGCAGCGCCCTCCGGCCTTGACACAGCCTGCTGGACTCCTAGCTGAGACGTCCGGCGTTCGGTTGACGGAAGTCTTCCACTGTGAAACCTCGCAGGGCACCGACAGTAATACAAATTTGCGTCTAAGACATGTGTCGGGAGCAACCAAGACTAGCCTCAGGGCAGCTCTCGCTATCTGGGGTCTCCTCATCACTGCTTTGGGGTCAACGGGACACGACTGTCCAAATACACCTTTAAAGCTGGAGCTAAGGGCAGGCTTCTCCCACCGATCAAGTTTGATGCCCTTGTGTGAGACGCGTTTAGTCTGGTTTCCTCCCTTTGAACAGAAAAAAGCTCTTTACAAGCCTCCCCAGTGGTAGGACTATTGGAACGTTCAATGTCTCACTACCAGAAAGTGTAGTACATCATTAGGGAACGGGGGCCGGGGTGGGGGCCGAGGCGCGTCTGTCCATTCCAAGCCAGGGCATGGCAAGCGGCGCTACTTGAGACACAGCCCGGATACTGGCGTAACACAAATGTTTGCTAAAACGACTGAAATAAAGTTGGCTGTTTCATTTTGGATTTATAAGTTTTTGTTAGTAAAACTGTTTGCCCGCTCACTGCATATCATGTGCAATCGTCATGCGCATAGTAACGCAGCTGTCTGGAGCACCGCGTGTTTCCTTTATGCGTTCATATCCATGTGGTCACATGTGTTGGCACGCGTGGATGTCTGTGTGCCAGCACGCCCGCCACGCCGACGTGCATGCTGAGGCCGCTCCAGCGCCCGCCTGACGCCTGAGACGGCGCCGAGCCTCGGGCGGTGCAGGAAGTAAGAGGCCTTTCCAAACAGCTGGCGGCGTCGGCGCCGGTCACCTCCTGAACGCAGCGCGCCGGCTCACGGGTGACAGGAGGCCCGCCTCAGCGTGGCGGACGCCTGTCCTCCGCGCGCGGGGCCCGGGAAGCGCCGGAGAAAACGCGGCGGCGCGCTCGCAGTGGGCCACGGGGCCAGGCTGCGCTCGCGTTCTGTCAGCGCCGCGACGTCGCCAGTTCACCGCGATCGATCAGAAAAAGTGAAATCGGCAGCCTCCTGTAGAGGCGCGTCGGTCCGGAACCGCACCGATAGGCCGGGGATCCACGCGACCGCAGACGAGTTTGGCACGTGCTGATCGACTTACGACGCGGCACGCCGACGATGTGTCACCGGTCGTCCGTATGTCGGAATGTGAAAGTTCATCTGAACTTGGCCGAGATCGTCTGAGGAGAAAATCATGAAGAGTGGCTCCTGACGTGGTTGACATCTTGCTGCTGTTGTGTTATCACAAGGAGCGCAGCCTGGGCGCTGGCTGGTATTTAATCCAGATGATCTTCGCACCGTTACTACACATGAGCTTCCTTTGCATTAGCCTCAGAACTTCACGCAATGTTTTACCTTTCTGCTCGAAACAGTTCATTTTGTTGGCTGAGTAACGGTAAAGCTAGGATTTGGCAGTCATTGTAAATAGGTGTGTTGCCGATTTTCAGGAGGGTCATATTCAATTATGAAATTATTAAATGCAAATTAAACCCTTAGCCGCTTAAATTCATCACACTACAACGTTTCTATTTATTGCACATCTATGGCTGTTAGCCGAGTGGTTCTCATAACGTGCATGAGGTCCGTATAGTGTCAGGACCCGATTGCCAGGGGCCGTTTCACTTTCACAGGGTCGAAAATCAGATGACTGCACCTTGCGTCGCACAAAAGATGCTATTTTTGAGGAGTGCATTGCGTCACGAAACACCACAGCCATAACAGAGCCGGCGGTGAATCCTCAGCTTTCCTTCCGTGCAGCAGCCGACCAGCTGTAGTGATATAATGCTTTCCAACGCGCCATGTTACGGTGGGTTTCCACGAGGCGGCGCAAAACACGGCGGGGGCTGGGAGCAAAAACCCGACCAGCGAGCACTGCGGGGGGAGGGGGGGGGGGGAGGGGCGGCGTCGGCTCCGCATGGTGCGGTTCGATATCGCCCCTGCTTCGACGGCCTAACGCGGTCACGCTGTGACCACTGCTGACGTTATGTAGGTGCCACCCACGTGAGCCTGCGTGGACCTCTATACAGCCCCCACACGCCATGGTGCCAACCAATGTGTAAAAGGTTTTTCTACGTAATACGTAAACTACCGTTTTGAACTCCGACCCGTTCGTTACACCAAACCGCGCAACAACGCGGTCATTTTTGATAAAGCTTCCTTCCTCCACGGCCGTTAGGACAACCGTCGCAACCAGCAGTTTGTCGTTGAGGATATAACTAGGCGAGGTTAGAATTCCCTTATGTCGTAAGTGGTACCATTTTATTAATGGCCTTGCAACTACCTGATTTTCCAAGTGTCACGCATGCCAACACACGACCGGTGAACGGCCGAACACAATCTGAGACACTGCCAGTGTGGTGGCACCGAACAGTCTTGCGAAACACTAATATCTGTCTAGCTTGAAACGGTCCTAAAAAGCCTGTCTGACCGGATGTGCACTGTCCGACCCGCCGGATTGCACACTGCTTCGTCCTGTTGGACCGAACAGTGATATTTAACCTGTATGACTAGACACTGCAGTGTCTGCGCAGGCCCTCCATCTGACCAACCAGACAGGTCGGCGTCTGACCTGCATCGGCACTGTCTGTACACACAATGCTGTTCTGGTGTGTTCGACAGCGCACTGCCACTGCTGGCTGATCTGACTTGTCCGGCCCGTTGGCATGTCTGACCCGACCCTGGCCCTGGCCCCGGCCTCTGGCCAGCCTGGCCGCGTCCCTTCCGATCCGCACCCCGCTCCGTGCACCAGCTCACCAAGGTCTGTCCATGCACGTCATCGCGGTCTCTCAGGCGACGCTCGCGCGACACAGGCCCCGATCGATCCTCGCGGCGGCGCCGGCACGCGCGCACGGCCGACGCCGCGTCCGAGACGCCCGCCGACCGTGTGCGCGCCAGGACGTGCTGTCGAGCCTTGGCCGGGGGGCAGGAGGCGTGCGGGAGCGGACAGCGGGAGGGGTTTGCCGTCGCGCCGCGGCGACTCCGCGGGTGGTCCGCTGCGCCACCGACCATGAGCCTGGGCGGCGGCGCGGCCCAGTGAGGCGCCTCTGAGACGGACGGAGCCCGTGCCGGCAGGTGCCCAGACCGGCCCCGCGGGGCTCGCGGTCGCGGGACAGCCAGCACAGCCTTGATCCGACCGCCATGGGCGCCGGCTCGAGCAAGGCGGGCCAGGCCGGCCCACGCCCAGTGCAGGCGTTTCGAGAGGCCCTCGAGCAGCGATGAGCCGACAGAGGCGTTCGAGGTGGAGACGCCGACTCGCCAGCGCTCGCCGCAGCGGCGGAAGACAGCTGGCGGTGGCGGTGCGGGTCCGTCAGCTCGCCGCAGCACCGCACCGACCGTCCGCCGCGCTCCGCCGGCGCCCGCCGTCGGCACCGCCGGCGGTAGCGGCAGCGGCGGTGACGCTCGCGCTGCCTCAGCCGCCGACCTCAGCAGTCAGCTGGACGAGCTGGACGCCACCTTCACCTCTCTGGGCATCGTGGGTCGGCAGCTGGGCGGCTCCTGCAGCAGCCCGGGCAGCCTGGAGAGCAGCCAGGGAAGCGTCCAGCTGCAGCAGCAGCTGGACGAGAAGGCGCAGAAGGCTCAGAGTGGCGTGAGCTCGGGCTCGCGCGGCAGCCGGACCAGCCGGCGCACGCAGCCCTTCAGCTGGGAGGAGCGCTCGGCCAGCCAGCAGGAGAACTGGACCTACCAGAAGGTGGGTGAGTCAGGCCACCGCCTGACCCCGACCAAGTGCAGGTCATTTCCATACCATGCGCGGTGGTGAACGTGCGAAATAATCCTTCTGAAGCGTGCGTTTGAGACCTACTGCTCTGGAAAGTTAATGCGAGCTCGTACATATGTGGAATCATGCCTTGCCTCGCTCTATCTCTCCATAATATTGAATATTGATAGGTGTGCCTGTGATTGTCTGGACCGGACTGGCTCAGTTGCTGCCGTGCGTGTGTCGTCCTCGCCATAACCGTTGTCCTTCAGTGGATCATTCAGTGCCATCTTTAGCGGGCACCGTTGCAACATTGACGAAAAAGCTGCACAAAACTGAGAGCGGGCAAAGACATGCTTTAATTTATTTATTGCTATGCAGCGCAATTCGAATGATGTTAAACGTTGCCTGAGCTGCGTAGTGAATGAGAGGTGCTCCAAATAGCCGTCAGGCATATCTGAGTAGTGAATGAGAGGTGCTCCAAATAGCCGTCAGGCATATCTGAGTAGTGAATGAGAGGTGCTCCAAATAGCCGTCAGGCATATCTGAGTAGTGAATGAGAGGTGCTCCAAATAGCCGTCAGGCATATCTGAGTAGTGAGTGAGAGGTGCTCCAAATCGCCGTCAGCCACATCAGTGAAGCCTCTTCGGTGGCTGGTTCGGAACAGTTTTGACGTACAACAGTAGCATCGCAAAGAGGCTGCGTCCGTAGCAGCGGCGTTCTGTATGAGCTATGTCCAGCAAGTACCTAAGTAGTGTTTTGTAGTGCTAAGTTGAGCTTTGACAGGTTTAAATGTTGGTGTTCTAGTATACCCGAGTAGTATCGACGAGCTAAGAGCTATCAGTCGGCTGCTTTGGACAAGTTCACAAAATCGTGTATAACTCGCATCCTATTTCAAACCTTGCAACTTATATTTCCGACGAGTTTTAAGTGCGTGCGACGCACGTGAGGCTCTCCAGACCCGATTTTGTTCTGGGTCCGAGCGGCGGTCGGCCGGCAGGCTAACACTTGCATTTCAAGGTTGAGAACTCGAGTAATTTCTGGCATTATGTAAGGCCAAAACTCTATCTAACGTCAAGGCTTTGTTTAAATGAAAAGCACTGGACAGCTTTCGCGCAATGCCCTTCAGAACGCATCGCCAAGAGAGACGTGTAGCTTAGTTTCGGTAACACATTTGTCAAGGAACGAAAGCTCACCTCAGCTCATATAGAATGCTTTCACTCCACGCACGTCATCATCCGCGTGCCTGACATTGCGGAAGGAAAAACCGTATGTTGCCAATGTGAATATTTATCATCCCACACATTTATTAGAAGCTATAATTCAGGTCAGTCCTGGTGGTATAACATCGGCTCCTCAGCCTCTCCGCCTATTTTGAAAACATACCACGCGACATATTTCATGAAGGTAGATTCAGCACATATATTTAACATTTCGTTTTGCAGAATCGCCGTAAAAACACATTAAAGTTCGGCTCAGGACCCGAAATTCCTTGGCTGATAGCATCATAGAAACAACGCCTTGTCACCGCGGCGAGGTCGCACATTCCGATTTGTGTGTGTTCGTGTTTGTGTGTGGTAAGCCATTGGTACTCCAGGCTTCCAGCGGAAACCATAGACTCACATCTTTTGAGCCGACCTCAAGCTTCGTGCCAGATCTGAGACTGAAGCCGAATTCAACTGCATCCGGTAGCACCTTAATTTGGTTTTGAGTCCTTCAGCAGGATCGCTGCTGTTCTACCGATTGTAAACCCAATCAACGATCTCAAAGATGTTGCCAGAAGATCCCGCCTCGAATGCACGTCTTCGAGACACCGGCGGGCAATTTTAGCCGACGGAACGTCTGTGATCGCACAGGCCATGGCGCTGTTCATCAGTTCGCCTTGAAAGGTGCTTCTAGGAGTATATTACTCTACTTGCAGGCCTAGTTATGATCTACTGCTGTCCTCCGTGCAGTGAATTCAGCGAAAATTTTCACTCCGGCAAGATTGCATACCATGCGGCAGCAATTCAGATTGGAGTGCTAAAATGAGCAGTGCTCTTTAAAGAGGTAAATATTTTATATATTGCCTCTGTTGTAAGAATGAGAACGTCCACCACGGCAGCTAATAACTCGAGCTGTATTTGGTTAAGAGGTGCCGCGGTGAATGAGAGCAGCGAGCTGTTTGAGAACGACCTCGTCAATAACAGCAACGAGTTCATCGCTACCATGCAATCGAATGGGAACAGCGAACTAAGCCGGCTTTGCATGATGTAAAACAAACCACATCGTTGCTGATACACCTATTTTCCAATCATAAACGCGGACTTTGCTGTGGTGTGCAACCAACAATGCATAGGAGAAAACCAAAACCTGCCCCCGAAATGTTCCAATATATATATATATATATATATATATATATATATATATATATATATATATATATATATATATATATATTGTGTGTGTGTGTGTATGTATGTATATATACATATGTAGTCATATAATTTTATTGGTGAGGCAAAACTTGTTACGCAAGTGGTTGCTGAAGACCCTGGCGTAGGTGTATTTAATAAGCTGCTTATGCCAGAGGTTTAGTTTCCTCGTTACGGTTTCTCTTCATCACTGAGACTAAAAGTAATTTGCCAATGTTTTGGAATCTACTGATTTGATCTGACGTTTCAGAATCATTACATTTTCCATTTTCAAAGGTAAACACACGCAACATACCGGCAATAAATACGTGATCACATATTACAGCAACGTATAAACCAGTTAGGTGTAGCAGTGAGATATAACAACTTACGTTCAGTCGTCAAATTGTCATGGACAAAATGTTGTCAAAATCATAGACAAACATTTTGGTAAACCTTAATAAGGGATCGCTGATGGCTACGGCTGTCGCTGA